>NC_069502.1:408754473-409054473 GCF_027579735.1 Bombina bombina
CAGTTTATAACACTAAAGACTGTTGCTCTAACATTAAAGCTACTTTTTATAGTTGTGATTTATAAAATGTTAATTATGGGCCATGGGAAAATACTGCAAGGAGTCAAAACATCTAATAAATTGAACAAAATTGTTTAAATTTACATTATACATATATATATATATATATATATATATATATATATATATATATATATATATATATATATATATATATATATATAAAATGTGTTTGAGAGGGAGAGAGAGAGAGAAAGAGTTTAACTGTACCAATAATGACACACTTTTTGGGTTTTTAGGAACTTTTTTAGGTTTATTTTTGTATATACAATAATGAGTTTAGCTAAATGAAACCACAACCCATTTTAATGGGCTGAATTTGCAAGGAGAGCATAAGTAGAATGTGAGAGAGAGAGTGTGAGAGGGAGAGTATGAGAGAGAGAGTGTGAGAGAGTGTGTGAGAGAGAGAGTGTTGAGAGAGTGTGTGAGAGAGTGTAAGAGAGTGTGTGAGAGAGAGAGTGTGTGAGAGAGAGAGTGTGTGAGAGAGTGTGTGCGAGAGAGAGAGAGAATGTGAGAGAGAGAGTGTGTGAGAGAGAGAGAGAGTGTGTGTGAGGGAGAATGTGTGAGAGAGAGTGTGAGAAAGAGAGAGAGAGTGTGTGTCTGAGAGAGAGTGTGTGTGAGAGAGAGTGTGTGTGTGTGAGAGAGAGAGAGTGTGTGTGAGTGAGAGAGTGTGATAGAGAGAGAGTGTCTGAGAGAGAGTGTGTGTGTGAGAGAGTGTGTGTGTGTGAGAGAGAGTGTGTGTGTGAGAGAGAGAGTGTGTGTGTGAGAGAGAGAGTGTGTGTGAGAGAGAGTGTGTGTGTGTGAGAGAGAGAGAGTGTGTGTGTGTGAGAAAGAGAGAGAGTGTGTGAGAGAGTGTGTGTGAGAGCGAGAGTGTGTGAGAGTGTGTGTGTGAGAGAGAGAGTGTGTGTGAGAGAGTGTGTGGGAGTATTTATATATATATATATATATATATATATATATATATATATATATATATGTGTGTGTGTGTGTGTGTTTCACTTTCAATACTCTTCTCCGCCCACCCCCACCACCTAATACAACTTCTCTGTCAGCTCAAGGCTTTGCCAGCCACTTCAATAACAAAATCGACTCCATCAGAAACTAAATCAGCTCTCAACATACTTCATTCTCTCACCCCCTCAAACGCTCGCAATCAACCACAACACACATAGTCATAAACTTAGCTCTTTCTCCCCTGTTACTGAGGAAGAAGTTTCTGCACTTATACTGCGCTCCCACCTCACTACCTGTCACTTTGACCCTATCCCCTCACAGCTACTCCCCTCCCTCTCTTCTACCATTACTCCTCTACTCACACACATTTTCAACCTCTCCCTCAGCACCGGTATATTTCACTCATCTCTGAAACATCCACTGGTCACACCTATCCTCAAAAAACCTTCCCTTGATCCAACCTCCCCATCCAACTACCGCCCGATTTCCCTCCTCCCTCTTGCTTCATAGCTTTTCAAAAAGCTAGTATATGCACGCCTATCCCATGTCCTTACATTAAACTCCCTCCTTGACCCACTGCAATCTGGATTTCGTCCCCATCACTCCACAGAGACAGCAATAGTTGAGATAGTTGAGGTTACCAACAACCTACTTACAGCAAAATCAAAAGGCCACTTCTCTCTGCTTATCCTCCTTGATCTGTCCGCAGTCTTTAATACTGTTGACCACCCTCCTTTGATCCAAAACCTCCAATCCTTCGGCATTTGCGACACAGCCCTCGTGTGGTTCTCTTCCTACTTGTCAAACCATACCTTTGGTGTAGCCTTCTCTGGGGCCTCCTCTGCCCCATCACCACTTTCTGTCGGGGTACTGCAAGGCTATGTCCTCGGTCCCCTTCTCTTTTTAATCTACACGTCATGATTAGGTTCCCAAATTAAATCCCACGGTTTCCAATATCATTTGTATGCCAACGACACCCAAATCTACTCCTCTGCACCAGACCTATCTCCTTCCTTACTAACCGGTGTCATTAACTGTCTTTCTCACATCTCTTCATGGATGTCCTCTCACTACCTCAAGCTAAATCTCTCCAAAACTGAGCTCCTTATTTCCCTCCCTTCTTCCAAATTATCCACCCCCAATCTCTCTATAACTGTCGAGAACTCCATCATTACCCTTACCCCGCATGCCCGATGTCTTGGGGTCACATTTGACTCAGATTTTTCTTTCACTCTTCACATTCAGTCCTTGGCTAAAGCCTGCCGCTTCCACCTTAAAAACATCTCTAAAATTAGACAGTTCCTTACACAAGACAAAACTAAGATTTTAATCCACTCTCTCATCCTTTCCCGCCTCGGTTACTGAAATTCTGTCCTCTCTGGTCTCCCCAGCTGCTGCCTAGCTCCTTTACAATCCATAATGAATGCCTCTGCCAGGCTCATCTACCTTACACGTCGCTCTTCCTCTGCTGCACCTCTCTGCCAATCCCTTCACTGGCTTCCTCTTGCCTCTAGGATTAAACACAAAATTCTCACTCTGACATACAAAGCCCTCAACTGCACTGCTCCCCCCCTATATCTCAGACCTTGTCTCCAGATGCTCTCCCTCCCGTCCCCTTCGCACTGCTCATGACCTACTACTCTCCTCCTCTCTTGTTATCTCCTCACACTCTAGTTTACAGGATTTCTCCAGACTGGCTCTCATCTTGTGGAACTCTCTGCCTCACTCCACAAGACTCTCCCCTAGTTTTGAAAGCTTCAAGTGCTGCCTAAAGACTCTACTGTTCAGGGATACATACAACCTACACTAACCTTTATTTATACCAGTTCCTCTCCTCCATTGCTATCCCCTGAACCCCCTTAGCATGTAAGCCTAAGAGTCCAACTGTTTGTAGATCACCTTCTCAAGAGCTGACTACAGCAGTGAGACTCTTGGCAGGGACCTCTACCCGTTTGATCCCTAAATGTGTTGTTGTACTCTGCCTTTGTTTATAGCGCTGCAGAATCTGTTGGCGCTTTACAAACAACCGATAATAATAATAATAAGAAGAAGAATGTGTGTATGTTTCTTAGGCATATCATAGCCACTGACTCACCAATCTTTGACCTCACTGCACGTCACTGGTGCTTTGTACCAATTAAACAAAAGAAACCAACATTGTTTCCAGAAAGCATTACATCTATAGCCCTGGTTGCTGGATTCAGAGAGAAATCTTTAAACTTTTAAAACATAACTTTTAAAGAAATAAAATAGTTAAAAATGGAGAAAAAAAAGTAATTAAAATCCCAGGACTAAAGTCCGGCTTCCATGGAGAGATAGATTTCCAAAAATAATTTCATGTCTGTAAACATATGCAGTTGCTAGGCTATTCAAAATAAAGCCATATTGTTAAGCCACTTTACTGTAGGGTGATTTGTTATTAAGTATCATATTTTAGGCGACTTAAAATCAAATGTTTAGCGAACTACAATGCACCCTTTCAAGGATATTTCTACGCCCGCCTGTGCAATACTCTTTCACTTATATCAACTCTAACAATTGTTAAGTTACTCAGCTACATAACGGCTACATAACTGAGTGATTATTATTGATATCATCTATTTTGCAACCAAGCAATATGTTATTCACTCTGTTCTTAAACTAGTGTAGCAGGCTGTAATGCATTAAAGCTGATGAAACCTCAATCCTTCCCCCCATTGCTCTGATGTGTTGCACCTAGTGCAGCTTTGTCTCAACCTGATGCATATGTTTTCATGTTGGTTGTACTGTCACTTTAACATTCTATCGTTCAGAAGTCACTGCCCTTTCTTCCTATGCTTCTTAATGCCCATTAGCAGGTGCTCTGCTAACTTTCTCCTAGATTATGAGTTTTGCGCTATACCGGGTGCGTAAAGAACGCAATAAAATGAGTGGTACCTCACTTTCCATAGCACTGCCATTACGAGTTACTGAAAAACCTCCTTGTGCTATGCGTTATGGTGCGTTAAGCTCCATACCGCACAAAAGCCAAGGACTGAGTTTACGTGCACGCTTTCCCCCATAGACATCAATGGGGAGAGAGTGTTAGAAAAAACTAAAACCTGTGATCGCGGAATGGCAAATCGTCGTAATGCAACCCGATTGATGTCTATGGGAAAAATAAAGTTACGTTTAAACCTAACATAAACACCTAGTCTAAACACCCCTAGTCCGCCATCCCCGACATCGCCGACACCTAAAAAAAGTTATTAACCCTAATCCACCACTCCCCGACGTCGCCAACGCTAAATAAATAAACCTATGAACCCCTAAACTGCCGCCCCCCCCACATCGCAGACACTATATAAACCTAGTATCCCCTAAACCACTGGCCCCCCACATCATAACTAATAAACTAAACCTATTAACCCCTAAAGCCCCGGACCCCCACATTGGAAAACTCTAAATTAAAGGGACAGTCTAGTCCAAAAAAAACTTTCATGAATCAGATAGGGCATGTAATTTTAAACAATTTTCCAATTTACTTTTATCACCAATTTTTCTTTGTTCTATTGGTATTCTTAGTTGAAAGCTTAACTTAGGAGGTTCATATGCTAATTTCTTAGACCTTGAAGGCCGCCTCTTAAGAATGCATTTTAACAGATTTTTTACCACTAGAGGGTGTTAGTTCATGTTTTTCATATAGATAACACTGTGCTCATGCACGTGAAGTTACCTGGGAGCCATCACTGATTGGCTAAACTGCAAGTCTGTCAAAAGAACAAATAAAGGGGCAGTCTGCAGAGGCTTAGATACAAGATAATCACAGAGGTAAAAAATACATAAATATAACTGTGTTGGTTATGCAAAACTAGGGAATGGGTAAACAAGGGATTATCTATCTTTTAAAACAATAACAATTCTGGTGTAGACTGTCCCTTAATCTGATTGGCTGATTCCATCAGCCAATAAGAATTCTCCTACCTTAATTCCGATTGGCTGATAGAATCCTATCAGCCAATCGGAATTCGAGGGACGCCATCCTGGATGACGTCATTTAAAGGAACCGTCATTCGGCGAGTAGGCGTCGGTAGAAGAGGATGGATCCGAGTTGGCTGGAAGAAGATGGTTCCGGAAGAAAGAAGATTGAAGATGCCGCTTGATAGAAGACTTCAGCCCGATGATGGACTTCTTCAGCGCCCGCTTGGATCAAGACTTCAGCCCGATGATGGACTTCTTCAGCCGCCGCTTGGATCAAGACTTCAGCCCGATGATGGACCTCTTCAGCCCGATGATGGACTTCTTCAGCCCCCGCTTGGGCTTGGATGAAGACTTCGGAGCCTCTTCTGGACTGATTGGTGATACCCGGCGTGGTGAAGACAAGGTAGGAAGATCTTCAGGGGCTTAGTGTTAGGTTTATTTAAGGGGGGTTTGGGTTAGATTAGGGGTATGTGGGTGGTGGGTTGTATTGTTGGGGGGGGTATTGTATGTTTTTTTTACAGACAAAAGAGCTGAATTCTTTGGGGCATGCCCCGCAAAAGGCCCTTTTAAGGGCTGGTAAGGTAAAAGAGCTTTTCTATTTGTATTTTAGAATAGGGTAGGGCATTTTTTTATTTTGGGGGGCTTTGTTATTTTATTAGGGGGGCTTAGAGTAGGTGTAATTAGCTTAAAATTGTTGTAATCTTTTTCTAATGTTTGTAAATTCTTTTTTTATTTTTTGTAACTTAGTTCTTTTTTTATTTTTTGTACTTTAGTTAGTTTATTTAATTGTATTTATTTGTAGGTATTTTATTTAATTAATTTATTGATAGTGTAGTGTTAGGTTTAATTGTAACTTAGGTTAGGATTTATTTTACAGGTAATTTTGTAATTATTTTAACTAGGTAGCTATTAAATAGTTGTTAAATATTTAATAGCTATTGTACCTGGTTAAAATAAATACAAAGTTACCTGTAAAATAAATATAAATCCTAAAATAGCTACAATATAATTATAATTTATATTGTAGCTATATTAGGGTTTATTTTACAGGTAAGTATTTAGCTTTAAATAGGAATAATTTATTTAATAAGAGTTAATTAATTTCGTTAGATGTAAATTATATTGAACATAAAAATTATATTTAACTTAGGGGGGTGTTAGTGTTAGGGTTAGACTTAGCTTTAGGGGTTAATAAATTTAATAGAGTAGCGGTGAGGCAGATTAGGGGTTAATACTTGAAGTTAGGTGTCGGTGATGTTAGGGAGAGCAGATTAGGGGTTAATACTATTTATTATAGGGTTATTGAGGCGGGAGTGAGTCGGATCAGGGGTTAATAACTTTATTATAGTATCGGTGAGGTCCGGTCGGCAGATTAGGGGTTAATAAGTGTAGGTAGGTGTCGGCGACGTTGGGGGCGGCAGATTAGGGGTTAATAAATATAATGTAGGGGTCAGCGATGTTAGGGGCAGCAGATTAGGGGTACATAGGGATAACGTAGGTTGCGGCGGTGTGCGGTCAGCAGATTAGGGGTTAAAAAAATTTATTAGAGTGGCGGCGATGTGGGGGGGCCTCGGTTTAGGGGTACATAGGTAGTTTATGGGTGTTAGTGTACTTTAGAGCACAGTAATTAAGAGCTTAATGAACCGGCGTTAGCGCAGAAAACTCTGAACTCCTGGCGTTTTGCTGCGGCTGGAGTTTTGTCGTTAGATTTCTAACGCTCAATTCAGCCAATACTCTAAATACCGGCGTTAGAAAGATCCCATTGAAAAGATAGGATACGCAAATGGCGTAGGGGGATCTGCGGTATGGAAAAGTTGCGGCTGCAAAGTGAGCGTTAGACCCTTTCCTGACTGACTCTAAATACCAGCAGTAGCCCAAAACCAGCATTAGGAGCCCCTAACGCTGGTTTTGACGGCTAACGCCAAACTCTAAATCTAGCCATTAGTTTTTTAAAATTTGTAATTTTGTCTTTTTATTTTTTCGTGGTGTTAGTTTTTTTTAAAATGTGTAATTTAGGTTTTTTAATTGGAATTTTTTTTTATTTTATTAGAATAGTTATGTTAGGTTAATTTATAGTTTAATCTTAGTTTTTTTTTTATTTCCCAGTTTTTATTTATTTAAAGATAGTTATATTGTAACTTTTAATTTAAAGTTAGGGGGTGTTAGGTTTAGGGGTTAATAGTTTAATTTAGTGTTTTGCGATGTGGGGTCTGGCGGTTTAGGGGTTATTAGGTTTAGTTTATTAGTTACGATGTTGGGGGACGGTGGTTCAGGGGTTAATAGGGGTTAATAGGTTTATATAGGGGGTTAATAGGTTTATATAGTGTTGGCAATGCGGTGTAGGGGTTAATAGATTTAATTTATTAGTTACGATGTGGTGGGCCGGCAGTTTAGGAGTTAATATTTTTATTTTATTGTTGGCGATGTGGGTGGGCGGAAGATTAGGGGTTAATAGGTTTAATATATTGTTTGCAATGTTGGAGGGTAGCGGTTTAGGGGTTAATAGGCAGTTTATGGGTGTTAGTGTACTTTGTAACATTTTAGTTATAAGTTTAGTGAAACATTTTTGTTTTGCAAAATCCATAACTACAGGTCTCAGATAGCGGAATGGATTGTGCCGGTATAGGCTGTAACGCAAGAATGTTAGCCGGAAAGCACAACCTGTAACACGGCGCTATGGAAAAACCCTGCACTCAAACTTCATTTTTTGAGTGCGGAATGGAGAATTGCGTTAATGCTAAAATGCTTGCGTTACAGCCTATACCGCCGCAACTCGTAATATGTGTTACTGGCCATTCCACGTACAATGGCCAATTTTTCAGTGGTATAGTCATACCACATCGTAACGCAAAACTCGTAATCTAGGCCTTTGTGTTTTTAGAGAGTTTCTGCCTCTCCAGCTTTGTGCTGCAAATACTTTGATTTTCTCTGCAGGAAAACAACTGCCTAACATACTTGTTTCTGCTGAGAAGAAATCTACATAACAATAGGATTTCTGCTACTACTCTCTTGAAAATTGGATTACATCCTTTGTGTGAATGAATCTATTCTTTGGATTTAAAGACACCTTATATTTGCTGAAAGCATCCAAACTGCTGACTGATATATGATACACACTCTGCTCAGTTTACTCCCTGAGTTATACTTATTTATGATTTAATTAGGTGTAAAGACCAGGGCCACCATCAGAGTGTGAAAGGGGCGACTCCTGCCAGGGGCCCACTGGGCCAGGAGGCCCCATGAGGCAAGCACAACTATTATTACAATTTTTTTTAAAATTTTGGCAGCCACCAGATGGCACTACAGCAGAGTGCTATTGAGTGTGGGAAATGTCATTACAAGGAGTAAAGCATTAGCATTTGAGAGGATTTCGGAATGTGCACTAAATCACTATGCACAGTGTGAGACAGACTTGGCACTTCAGTTTGTACAGTGTGAGTCTGAGTCAGACGGCAGATTACTTTAATTTGCAGAGGAGGTAGGACTTACTTAGTAAATGTTTTGTATTTCTTTGTGCAATTTTGGATTGTAGGATTGCAACTTCAGTGTGGTAGTAGTTGTATGATGGGGTCAGGGGTCCATACATTTGGCAGATATACATTTTTATATATATATATATATATATATATATTACATTCCAGTTTACTGCCCCTTTATGCAAGGACTTTCCAGATGCCAGGATGCATTTTATTTAAGATTTTTACATCTGCATAAAATGTTTCAATCTCAGGCTAAGATTGCTCAGTGTTTGAAATGAGACAGGTTAACTTAACACTGTTCAGTTTACACTACAGCTGACTTAACTTGAAATACATACAAACAAGCCTATATCCTGCATTTAACCAGATGGCTCCACCAAGACCATATACAGTACAGCATTTTCAAAATCAATAAATACAGCTGACATATGGGAACATCTGTACACCAGATTTGAAGTGGTGTTTTTGGTTGGGGAAAATGGGAAAAAAACAAAACAAATATATGTCAACATTTCAAAAGTACTTTTCTTCATCTACCCTTTCTGACATATCATTAATGTACAATTTTGAATTCACAAAAGTATTTATGTCTTTGTGCTTCTATTGGTGTCTTTATGAGTGTGTGTATAAGTATGTCTGTGTATTTTCTCTGGATGCCTCTTTGAGGGTGGGTGTGTATGTTTTTGTGTGTTTTCTGTCGATGTCTCTGTCAGGGTATGTGTGTATGTATGTCTGTGTTTTCTGTGGATGTCTCTGTGAGGGTGTGGGTGTATGTCTTTGTGCATTTTCTGTGGGTGTCTCTCTGAGGGTGTGTGTGTATGTCTGTGTTTTCTGTGGATGTCTCTGTGAGGGTGTGTGCATATTTCTTTGTGCATTTTCTGTGGGTATCTCTGTGAGGGTATGTGTGTATGTATGTCTTTGTGTATTTTCTGTGGATGCATCTGTGAGGGTGGGTGTGTATATCTTTATGTGTTTTCTGTGAATATCTCTGTGAGGGTGTGTGTGTGTGTATGTATGTCTGTGCTTTCTGTGGATGTCTCTGTGAGGGTGTGTGCGTATGTCTTTGTGCATTTTCTGTGGGTGTCTCTCTGAGGGTGTGTGCGTATATCTTTGTGTGTTTTCTGTGGATGTCTCTGTGAGGGTGTGTGCGTATGTCTTTGTGCATTTTCTGTGGCTTTCTCTGTGAGGGTGTGTGTGTGTATGTCTGTGCATTTTCTGTGGATGTCTCTGTGAAGGTGTGTGCGTAGTTCTTTGTGCATTTTCTGTGGGTGTCTCTGTGAAAGTGTGTATATATGTGTCTTGGTGTATTTTCTGTGGATGCCTCTGTGAGGGTGAGTGTGTATGTCTTTGTGTGTTTTCTGTGGATGTCTCTGTGAGGGTGTGTGTGTGTATGTATGTTTGTGTTTTCTGTAGATGTCTCTATGAGGGTATGTGCATATGTCTTTGTGCATTTTCTGTGGGTGTCTCTGTGAGTGTATGTGTATGTATGTATGTATGTGTTTTCTGTGGATGTCTCTGTGATGGTGTGTGCATATGTCTTTTCTGCATTTTCTGTGGGTGTCATTGTGAGGGTGTGTGTGTGTGTATGTATGTCTGTGTTTTCTGTGGATGTCTCTGTGAGGGTGTGTGCATATTTCTTTGTGCATTTTATGTGGGTGTCTCTGTGAGAGTGTGTGTATGTATGTCTTTGTTTATTTTCATTGGATGCCTCAGTGAGGGTGGTTGTGTATGTCTTTGTGTGTTTTCTGTGGATGTCCCTGTGAGTGTATGTGCATATGTCTGTGTGCATTTTATGTGGGTGTCTCTGTAAGGGTGTGTGTGTATGTATGTCTGTGTTTTCTGTTGATGTCGCTCTGAGGGTGCGTGCATATGTCTGTGTGTTTTCTGTGGGTGTCTCTGTGAGGGTGTGTGCATATGTCTGTGTGTTTTCTGTGGGTGTCACTGTGATGGTGTGTGCATTTTCTGTGGGTGTCTCTGTGAGGGTGTATGTGTGTATGTATGTCTGTGTTTTCTGTGGATGTCTCTGTGAGTATATGTGCATATGTCTTTGTGCATTTTATGTGGGTGTCTCTGTAAGGGTGTGTGTGTATGTATGTCTGTGTTTTCTGTTGATGTCGCTCTGAGGGTGCGTGCATATGTCTGTGTGTTTTCTGTGGGTGTCTCTGTGAGGGTGTGTGCATATGTCTGTGTGTTTTCTGTGGGTGTCACTGTGATGGTGTGTGCATTTTCTGTGGGTGTCTCTGTGAGGGTGTGTGCATATGTATGTGTGTTTTCTGTGGGTGTCTCTGTGAGGGTGTGTGTGTGCGTGTGTGTCTGTGCATTTTCTGTGGGTGTATCTGTGAGGGTGTGTGTATGTCTTTGTGTTTTCTGTGGTTGTCTGTGGATACCTCTGTGAGGGTGAGTGTGTATGTCTTTGTGTGTTTTCTGTGGATGACTCTGTGAGTGAATGTATGTGTGTATTTATGTATGTGTTTTCTGTGGATGTCACTATGAGGGTATGTGCATATGTCTTTGTGTATTTTCTGTGGGTGTCTCTGTAAATGTGTGTGTATGTATGTATGTCTGTGTTTTCTGTGGATGTCTCTGTGATGGTGTGTGCATATGTCTGTGTGTTTTCTGTGGATGTCTCTGTGAGGGTGTGTGTTTATGTATGTCTGTGTTTTCTGTGGATGTCTCTGTGAGGGTATGTGCATATGTCTTTCTGCATTTTCTGTGAATGTCTCTGTGAGGGTGTGTGTGTGTATGTATGTCTGTGTTTTCTGTGGATGTCTCTGTGAGGATGTATGCATATTTTCAATGTGCATTTTCTGTGGTTGTCTCTGTGAGGGTGTGTGTATGTATGTCTTTGTGTATTTTCTGTTGATGCCTCAGTGAGGGTGGGTGTGTATGTCTTTGTGTGTTTTCTGTGGGTGTCTCTGTGAGTGTATGTGTGTGTATGTATGTCTGTGTTTTCTGTGGATGTCTCTGTGATGCTCTGTGCATATGTCTGTGTGTTTTCTGTGGATACTTCTATAAGGGTGGGTGTGTATGTATGTCTGTGTTTTCTGTGGATGTCTCTGTGAGGGTATGTGCATATGTCTTTGTGCATTTTCTGTGGGTGTCTCTGTGAGTGTATGTGTGTGTATGTATGTCTGTGTTTTCTGTGGATGTCTCTGTGATGCTCTGTGCATATGTCTGTGTGTTTTCTGTGGATACTTCTATAAGGGTGGGTGTGTATGTATGTCTGTGTTTTCTGTGGATGTCTCTGTGAGGGTGTTTGTGTGTATGTATGTCTGTGTTTTCTGTGGGTGTCTTTGTGAGAGTATGTGCATATGTCTTTGTGCATTTTATGTGGGTGTATCTGTAAGGGTATGTGTGTATGTATGTCTGTGTTTTCTGTGGGTGTCTCTCTTAGGGTGTGTGCATTTTCTGTAGGTGTCTCGGTGAGGGTGTGTATATGTCTGTGTGTTTTCTGTGGGTGTCTCTGTGTGGGTGTGTATGTGTATGTCTTTGTGCATTTTCTGTGGGTGTATCTGTGAGGGTGTTTGTATGTCTTTGTGTTTTCTGTGGATGTCTCAGTAATGGTGTGTGTGTATGTATGTCTTTGTGTGTTTTCTGTGGGTGTCTCCCTGTGTGTATGTCTTTGTGTGTTTTCTGTGGGTGTCTCTCTCTCTCTGTGTGTGTGTGTGTGTGTGTGTATGTCTTTGTGTGTTTTCTATGGGTGTCTGTGAGTGTGTATGTCTTTATGTATTTTCTTAGGCTGTCTCTGTGGGTGTTTCCTTGGGTGTATGTGCAAGTTTGTGTTTGAGTTTGTGTGTGTGTGTCAATTGTCTGTTCCTTTTTAGGACATTTTGACCTTACTACTGATTATTCACATCTTTCTACACCACTTAACCTTTCAATTATTGTTAAGGCAGTTTAGGGCCCTTCCTTTCAGTCACTGCATGATGTTGTCATCATGTAGTTGGCATCTTCCTTGACAAAAAGACAATCAGAACTCCATATTTTGTCTTGTAAATCTCCTTTTTTGACAAAACTGTAGTCTATCTCATTACTTGTAAGTTGTAAGGTCAATGTAAACAAGTGCTGAGTGTCTGTGTGGGTTTGTGTGCTTCTTTGGGTGTCTGCTAAAGTGTCTATGTGTGAATCCTTATGTGTGAGTGTGTGTTTCAGTGTATGACTACACTTAAGAATAAAGTGCTTATACATTTTAGTCACTTGGTCAAAAATTTCACATGTCAAAGGGGGTGGGGTGCTGATCAATGGTTAAGTAAGGGGCCCCAAAATTGCTAGTGGCGGCCCTGGTAAAGACATAGATGCCTACTTATCAAGCCGTCAACTGTGCTGCATTCAACGGCATCAATATGCTCACCTGACATCGCCTAACATTGTGGCCACTGACCTGAATACGCTCTCCATATTTATATTTAAAGCTGTCAAAAAGCTGCGCACCAAGTACGGGGCGATGAGCAGCGGACTGTTGTTAACTAAACAGTCATCAATCTCGCTGCTATTCGACTTTTTCATAGCTTTATTTATATACTGTCACTAAACACCACCACTATACTTAACTGTTTAACCCCTATCCCACCGCTCCCGGGCCCCGCCGCAACTAAATAAAGTTATTAACCCCTATCCCGCCGCTCCCGAGACCAACCGCAACTCTAATAAACTTATTAACCCCTATTCCGCCGCTCCCCGACACCTCCGCAACTAAATAAATGTATTAACCCCTAAACCCCTTGCCTCCCACATCACTACCACTTACTAAACCTATTAACCCCTAAACTGCCAGCCCCCCACATCGCCATAAACTAAATTAACCTATTAACCCCTAAACCTAACAACCTGCTAACTTTATATTAAATATTAACTCATCCCTATCTTATAATAAATTAAAAATTACCTTTAGATTTAAATTAAACTATGTTAAACTAATAATTAACTTACCCTAACTATTATACTAAAATTACATTAAACTATATTAAACTATTAATTAACCTACCCTAACTATTATACTAAAATTACATTAAACTATATTAAACTAATAATTAATCTACCCTAACTGTTAAACTAAAATTACATTAAACTACAAATTAAATTAACTATATTACATATTTAAAAACCTAACCCTACTCAAATTATTTAAATCTACTATTAAAAATTACAAAGTTACAAAAAGCTAACAACTAAGTTACACAAAATAAAAAACACTAACGGCTAGATTTAGAGTTTTGTCGGTAAGGACCCGAGTAGCTAACGCCATTTTTTTTCTGGCCGCACCATAAAAATAACTCTGGTATTGAGAGTCCACATAAAGGCTGCGTTAGGCTCCAAAAAAGGAGCGTAGAGCATATTTAACGCAGCTTCAACTCTCGATACCAGAGTTGCTTACGCAAGCGGCCAGCCTAAAAAACGTGGTCGTGCACGATTCCCCCATATGAAACAATGGGGCTGTTTGAGCTGAAAAAAAACCTAACACCTGCAAAAAAGCCGCGTTCAGCTCCTAACGCAGCCCCATTGTTTGCTATGCGTAAACACTTCCTACGTCTGCACCTAACACCCTAACATGTACCCCGAGTCTAAACACCCCTAACCTTACACTTATTAACCCCTATTCTGCCGCCCACGCTATCGCTGACCCCTGCATATTATTATTAACCCCTAATCTACCGCTCCGGACACCGTCGCTACTTACATTATCCCTATGTACCCCTAATCTGCTGCCCTAACATCGCCGACCCCTATATTACATTTATTAACGCCTAATCTGCCTCCCACAACGTCGCCTCCACCTGCCTACACTTATTAACCCCTAATCTGCCGAGCGGACCTGAGCGCTACTATAATAAAGTTATTAACCCCTAATCCGCCTCACTAACCCTATCATAAATAGTATTAACCCCTAATCTGCCCTCCCTAACATCGACGACACCTAACTTCAATTATTAACCCCTAATCTGCCGACCGGATCTCACCGCTATTCTAATAAATGTATTAACCCCTAAAGCTAAGTCTAACCCTAACACTAACACCCCCCTAAATTAAATATAATTTACATCTAACGAAATTAATTAACTCTTATTAAATAAATTATTCCTATTTAAAGCTAAATACTTACCTGTAAAATAAATCCTAATATAGCTACAATATAAATTATAATTACATTGTAGCTATTTTAGGATTAATATTTATTTTACAGGCAACTTTGTAATTATTTTAACCAGGTACAATAGCTATTAAATAGTTATTAACTATTTAATAGTTACCTAGTTAAAATAATTAAAAAATTACCTATCAAATAAATCCTAACCTAAGTTACAATTAAACCTAACACTATACTATCATTAAATTAATTAAATAAAATACCTACAATTACCTACAATTAAACATAACACTACACTATCAATACATTAATTAAATACAATATCTACAAATAAGTACAATGAAATAAACTAACTAAAGTACAAAAAATAAAAAAGAACTAAGTTACAAAAAATAAAAAAATATCTACAAACATAAGAAAAATATTACAACAATTTTAAACTAATTACACCTACTCTAAGCCCCCTAATAAAACAACAAAGCCCCCCAAAATAAAAAATGCCCTACCCTATTCTAAATTACTAAAGTTAAAAGCTCTTTTACCTTACCAGCCCTGAACAGGGCCCTTTGCGGGGCATGCCCCAAGAAGTTCAGCTCTTTTGCCTGTAAAAAAAACATACAATACCCCCCCCAACATTACAACCCACCACCCACATACCCCTAATCTAACCCAAACCCCCCTTAAATAAACCTAACACTAAGCCCCTGAAGATCTTCCTACCTTATCTTCACCATACCAGGTTCACCGATCGGTCCTGAAGAGCTCCTCCGATGTCCTGATCCAAGCCCAAGCGGGGGGCTGAAGATGTCCATGATCCGGTAGAAGTCTTCATCCAAGCGGGGCAGAAGAGGTCTTCCATCCGATTGAAGTCTTCATCCAGGCAGCATCTTCTATCGACATCCATCTGGAACGGAGCGGCAGCATCCTGAAGACCTCAGACGCGGAACATCCATCCTGGCCGACGCCTGAACGACGAATGACGGTTCCTTTAAATGATGTCATCCAAGATGACGTCATCCAAGATGGCCAATCGGAATTAAGGTAGGAATATTCTGATTGGCTGATGGAATCAGCCAATCAGAATCAAGTTCAATCCGATTGGCTGATCCAATCAGCGAATCAGATTGAGCTCGCATTCTATTGGCTGTTCCGATCAGCCAATAGAATGCGAGCTAAATCTGATTGGCTGATTCCATCAGCCAATCAGAATATTCCTACCTTAATTCCGATTGGCTGATAGAATCCTATCAGCCAATCGGAATTCGAGGGACGCCATCTTGGATGACGTCATTTAAAGGAACCGTCATTCGTCGTTCAGGCGTCGGCCAGGATGGATGTTCCGCGTCGGAGGTCTTCAGGATGCTGCCGCTCCGTTCCAGATGGATGTCGATAGAAGATGCCGCCTGGATGAAGACTTCAATCGGATGGAAGACCTCTTCTGCCTCGCTTGGATGAAGACTTCTACCGGATCATGGACATCTTCAGCCCCCCGCTTGGGCTTGGATCAGGACATCGGAGGAGCTCTTCAGGACCAATCGGTGAACCTGGTATGGTGAAGACAAGGTAGGAAGATCTTCAGGGGCTTAGTGTTAGGTTTATTTAAGGGGGGTTTGGGTTAGATTAGGGGTATGTGGGTGGTGGGTTGTAATGTTGGGGGGGGGGTATTGTATGTTTTTTTTACAGGCAAAAGAGCTGAACTTCTTGGGGCATGCCCCGCAAAGGGCCCTGTTCAGGGCTGGTAAGGTAAAAGAGCTTTTCACTTTAGTAATTTAGAATAGGGTAGGGCATTTTTTATTTTGGGGGGCTTTGTTATTTTATTAGGGGGCTTAGAGTAGGTGTAATTAGTTTAAAATTGTTGTAATATTTTTCTTATGTTTGTAGATATTTTTTTATTTTTTGTAACTTAGTTCTTTTTTATTTTTTGTACTTTAGTTAGTTTATTTCATTGTAGTTATTTGTAGGTTTTGTATTTAATTAATGTATTGATAGTGTAGTGTTAGGTTTAATTGTAGGTAATTGTAGGTATTTTATTTAATTAATTTATTGATAGTGTAGTGTTAGGTTTAATTGTAGGTAATTGTAGGTATTTTATTTAATTAATTTAATGATAGTATAGTGTTAGGTTTAATTGTAACTTAGGTTAGGATTTGTTTTACAGGTAATTTTGTAATTATTTTAACTAGGTAACTATTAAATAGTTCTTAACTATTTAATAGCTATTGTACCTGGTTAAAATAATTACAAAGTTGCCTGTAAAATAAATATTAATCCTAAAATAGCTACAATGTAATTATAATTTATATTGTAGCTATATTAGGATTTATTTTACAGGTAAGTATTTAGCTTTAAATAGGAATAATTTATTTAATAAGAGTTAATTAATTTCGTTAGATGTAAATTATATTTAACTTAGGGGGGTGTTAGTGTTAGGGTTAGACTTAGCTTTAGGGGTTAATACATTTATTAGAATAGCGGTGAGCTCCGGTCGGCAGGGTTAATAATTGAAGTTAGGTGTCGGCAATGTTAGGGAGGGCAGATTAGGGGTTAATACTATTTATTATAGGATTAGTGAGGCGGATTAGGGGTTAATAACTTTATTATAATAGTGGTGCGGTCCGGTCGGCAGATTAGGGGTTAATAAGTGTAGGCAGGTGGAGGCGACGTTGTGGGGGGCAGATTAGGGGTTAATAAATATAATATATTGGCGGCGGTGTTAGGGGCAGCAGATTAGGGGTACATAAGGATAACGTAGTTGGCGGTCGGCAGATTAGGGGTTAAAAAAATTTAATCGAGTGTCGGCGATGTGGGGGGACCTCGGTTTAGAGGTACATAGGTAGTTTATGGGTGTTAGTGTACTTTAGAGTACAGTAGTTAAGAGCTTTATGAACCGGCGTTAGCCCAGAAAGCTCTTAACTACTGACTTTTTTCCTGCGGCTGGAGTTTTGTCGTTAGAGTTCTAACGCTCACTTCAGCCACGACTCTAAATACCGGAGTTAGAAAAATCCCATTGAAAAGATAGGATACGCAATTTACGTAAGGGGATCTGCGGTATGGAAAAGTTGCGGCTGAAAAGTGAGCGTTAGACCCTTTTTTGAGTGACTCCAAATACCGGAGTTAGCCTAAAACCAGCGTTAGGAGCCTCTAACGCTGGTTTTCACGGCTAACGCCAAACTCCAAATCTAGGCCTAAGTTAAACAAAATAACAAACACTAAGTTACAAAAAAAAAATAAACACTAAGTTACACAAAATAAAAAATAAATGATCAAATATTTAAACTTATTACACCTAAGAGCCCTATGAAAATAAAAAAGCCCCCCCAAAATAAAAAAAAACCCTAGCCTACATTAAACTACCAATGCCCTTAAAAGGGCCTTTTGCGGGGCATTGCCCCAAAGAAATCAGCTCTTTTACCTGTAAAAAAATACAAATACCCCCCCAACAGTAAAACCCACCACCCACATAACCAAACCCCCCAAATAAAAACCTAATCTAAAAAAGCTAAGCTCCCCATTGCCCTTAAAAGGGTATTTGGATGGGCATTGCCCTTAAAAGGGCATTTAGCTCTTTTTCCTTGCCCAAACCCTAAGCTAAAAATAAAACCCACCCAATAAACCTTTAAAAAAAACCTAACACGAACCCCCGAAGATCCACTTACAGTTTCTGAAGACCAGACATCCATCCTCAACGAAGCAGCAGAAATCCTCATCGAAGCCGGCAGAAGTCTTCATCAAAGCGGGCCGAAGTCTTCCTCCAAGCCGGCAGAAGTCTTCATCCAGATGGCATCTTCTATCTTCATCCATCCGGCGCGGAGCGGCTCCATCCTCAAGACATCCGGCGCAGAGCATCCTCTTCTTACGTCGTCTTCTTCCGAATTAATGTTCCTTTAAATGACGTCATCCAAGATGGCGTCCCTTAGATTCCGATTGGCTGATAGAATTCTATCAGTCAATCGGAATTAAGGTTGAAAAAATCCTATTGGCTGTTGCAATCAGCCAATAGGATTGAGCTTTCATCCTATTGGCTTTTAAGGGCCATTGGTAGTTTATTGTAGGCTAGGTTTTTTTTTTATTTTGGGGGGGCTTTTTAATTTTCATAGGGCTCTTAGATAAGGTGTAATTAGTTTAAATATTTGATCATTTATTTTTTATTTTGTGTAACTTAGTGTTAATTTTTTTTTGTAACTTAGTTGTTAGTTTTTTGTAACTTTGTAATTTTTAATAGTATATTTAAATTATTTGAGTAGGGTTAGGTTTTTAACTATATAATATATTTAATTTAATTTGTAGTTTATTGTAATTTTAGTATAACAGTTAGGGTAGATTAATTAATAATTTAATATAGTTTAATGTAATTTTAGAATAATAGTTAGGGTAGGTTAATTAATAGCTTAATATAGTTTAATTTAAATCTAAAGGTAAGTTTTAATTTATTATAAGATAGGGATGAGTTAATATTTAATATAAAGTTAGCGGGTTGTCAGGTTTAGGGGTTAATAGGTTAATTTAGTTTATGGCGAAGTGGGGGGCTGGCGGTTTAGGGGTTAATAGGTTTAGTAAGTGGTACTGATGTGGGAGGCCAGGGGTTTAGGGGTTAATAACTTTATTTAGTTGCGGTGGGCTCCGGGAGCGGCAGGATAGGGGTTAATACTTTTATGTAGATGGAGGCGGTGGCGGGGTGGCAGATTAGGGGTTAATAAGTGTAGGTAGGTGGCGGCGGTGGCGGGGCGGCAGATTAGGGGTTAATAAGTATAATGTAGGTGGCAGCGGTGGCGGGGTGGCAGATTAGGGGTTAATAAGTATAATGTAGGTGGCGGCGGTGGCGGGGCGGCAGATTAGGGGTTAATAAGTATAATGTAGGTGGCGGCGGTGTAGGGGGTGGCAGATTAGGGGTGTTTAGACTCGGGGATTATGTTAGGGTGTTAGGTGTAAACATAACTTTTGTTTCCCCATAGGAATCAATGGGATATCGGGCAGCAGCGAACATAAGCTTTTGCTGCTTTCAGACTCCCATTGATTCCTATGGCATCCGTCGCCTCCAGGGCGGCGGATTGAAAACCAGGTACGCTGGGCCGGAATAGTGGCGAGCGTACCTGTTAGAAAGTTGATAACTCGAAAAAGTAGTCAGATAGTGCCGAATTTGTATTCGGAACATCTGTAATGACGTAAGCATCGATCTGTGTCGGATTGAGACCGGCGGATCGTATGTTACGTCACAAATTTCAACTTTGCCGGTCTGTAGGCTTTGATAAATAAGGCGAATCAAGCTCGCCACAAAGCGTATTTGCGGTTGATGGTTTGATAAATAGGCCTCTTTCAGTTACTGCTCCTAAAAGAAAAAAAAAAGACTTTATTTTTCTGCTTAGTTTGGATTCAGTTTGCCCTATTCCTCATCACTTACTCTTTAGACTTATCCTACTTTATTTCCATTTGAATGCTGAATGCAATTCCAGTCTTTCTCATTTCATCATAATAATTAGGGGTAGGCATGGGGATATATAATGGATAATATTATAAAAACAGAGTAAATAACATAACATAATGCTTTGTCACTGAATAAATTATATAAATAATAATCACTCTGTGATGTAGCTGAGTAACCTTATAATTGTTAGTGTTGATATAAGTGAAAGAGGTTAATACCCTCAGTTATTTGAATCCAACAGGTCAGTGTAGAAGTATTCTTGGACCGCTGCATTGTAGTCCGCTATACCAGTTGATGACAGAGCAAGTAATAGACATATGATGTTAAGTCATCTAAAATATATTTAATATAAATCATCCAATGGTATAGTGGTTTAATAGCGTGATTTTATATTGAATAACCTAGCAAATGGATATGTTTACGGACATGAAATAGTCCACTAGATTGTTCTTTGCATACATGTTTTGTAGATGATCCATTTATATAGCCCATCTGGTAGTGTTTTATAACAATGTCTAGTTTTGCTTCTTTTTTTAATAACATTGTGCTGATGTAAACAAGCCCCACAGTGTCAGATGTATATGTTCAATTACAGACTCCTGCTGGCTCCTGTTTATGCTGTCTGTCTTTTCATATGCAGGGAGTGGGGGAGTGTCTGAGTGTCTGCGCTTCTTGTTTTCCCAGCCCCTTTAATTGGGTGTCCCAGCCAAACTTCATCAACGGTGCCACACTGGGAGCTTCTTAGTAAGTCTTTAAAGATTTTATGCTGGATTTTTAGTTCAGTATCTGTGCATATTTTCTTTATAGTAGTGTCTATTACATGCAGTTTGTTTAGATGTGTATGAATATTAATCATTAATGACAGTAACAATTATTATAAAAATTATATTATATATATATATATATATATATATATATATATATATATATATATATATATATACACAGTATATATAAAATAAATATGGGTGTATATTGCAATGTAGTTTCATTTTTATTTTAATTAGCTAATTAATTTAATTCAATTTGTGACAAATGCAATTTATTTTGAGTATAATGCCCCTTTAAGAAATAAAGGCATTTGGCCTGTTTTGTTATAATGCAGACGCTATGTTAGTCAACGGTGCTGAGAAATATTAATAGATAACATTGTAGTTCAAATATTGTGCACTACTGAACCAATGTGTCTTCCTGAATATTTAAAGGGACATTAAACCAATCTCATTTTTGTGTAAAAAGTGTGCATTTTCCCACACTCCCTAGAAAGGCCAAAAAGCAAAACGTTTTCAAAATGCTGCCTAGGTTTTTATATAATGCTACAAATTGCCTAAACTAGCTATTTGATTTGCAGCATTTGCTGGTAACAGAATTTGCTTTCTGGCCTCTCTGTGGAGAGTGGAGCAAGCTCAATATAAATGTCTTTTTAAGTATCATAACTTAACAGATGTGCTGAAGTGAAACATGAAATAGAATTCATCTGACATGCTTCATTAATGATGCCCAGTATCTGAGAGAGAAGTCAAAGGCTTAAATGTTTTGTTTCAAAAGGAAATGAGAATTTACATGACACTCAGCGCTGCAGGTTTCAAGAAATATGAAATGAAAATTAAACTATTAAAACTTATCCAATGATATAAGAGACTCACTGTGGAACAAGGACATTTCTTTAAATGAGAATAATCATTCATTGGCTTTGTGAAAAGGACAAAGCTTATGGTCATTTTATCTCTAAGATGTCAGAAGCAATAAAATACCACTTTTTGGAAGGAAGCCACAGCATGCAGATATTAGAATAAAAGTAATGAAAATACTCACCTAGATTACAAGTTTTGCATTAACAGCGGTGCAGTGCTAACGAGCAGTTTTCCCTCACCGCTCACCTACAGACAACGCTGGTATTACGGGTTTTTAGAAACCCGGCGTTAGATGCAGAAAAGTGAGCGGAGAGCAAAATGTAGCTACACATCTCACCTCAATACCAGCGCTGCTTACAGTAGCGGTGAGCTGTCAAAACGTGCTTGTGCACGATTTCCCCATAGGAATCAATGGGGAGAGCCGGCTGAAAAAAAACTTAACACCTGCAAAAAAGCAGCGTAAAGCTCTTAACGCAGCCCCATTGATTCCTATGGGGAAACACATTTTATGTCTACACCTAACACCCTAACATGAACCCCGAGTCTAAACACCCCTAATCTTACACTTATTAACCCCTAATCCGCCGCCCTCGACATCGCCGACACCTACATTATATTATTAACCCCTAATCTGCCGCTCCGGACACCGCCGCCACCTACATTATACTTATTAACCCCTAATCTACTGCCCCCAACATCGCTGAACCTTACATTATATTTATTAACCCCTAATCTGCCGCTCCCAATGTCGCCGCCACTATATTAAATGTATTAACCCCTAAACCTAAGTCTAACCCTAAACCTAACTCCACCTAACTTAAATATAATTTAAATATATCTAAATAAATATTCCTATCATTAACTAAATAATTCCTATTTAAAACTAAATACTTACCTATAAAATAAACCTTAAGCTAGCTACAATATAACTAATAGTTACATTGTATCTATCTAAGGGTTTATTTTTATTTTACAGGCAAGTTTGTATTTATTTTAACTAGGTAGAATAGTTATTAACTATTTAATAACTACCTAGTTAAAATAAATTCAAATTTACCTGTAAAATAAATCCTAACCTAAGTTACAATTACACCTAACACTACACTATAATTAAATTAATTACCTAAACTAAATACAATTAAATACAATTTAAAAAAATTATCTAAAGTAAAAAAAAAACCTAATTACACCTAATCCAATCCCCCTAATAAAATGAAAAAGCCTCCCAAAATAATAAAAAGCCCTACCCTATACTAAATTACAAATAGCCCTTAAAAGGGCCTTTGCGGGGCATTGCCCCAAAGTAATCAGCTCTTTTACCTGTAAAAAAAGTACAATACCCCCCCAACATTAAAACCCGCCACCCACACACCCAACCCTACTATAAAACCCACTCAATACCCCCTTAATAAAACCTAACACTTACCCCTTGAAGATCACCCTACCTTGAGAATTCTTCACCCAACCGGGCCGAAGTCCTCAACGAAGCCGGGTGAAGTGGTCCTCCAGACGGGCAGAAGTCTTCATCCAAGTCGGGAAGAAGAGGTCCTCCAGACGGGCAGAAGTCTTCATCCAGGCGGCATCTTCTATCTTCATCCATCCAGCGCGGAGCGCCTCCATCTTCAAGTCATCCGGCGCGGAGCATCCTCTTCAAACGAAGTCCAACTGAAGAATGAAGGTTCCATTAAATGACGTCATCCAAGATGGCCTCCCTTGAATCCCGATTGGCTGATAGAATTCTATCAGCCAATCGGAATTAAGGTAGAAAAATCCTATTGGCTGATTGCATTGGCTGAATCCTATTGGCTAGAGTTAGGGTTAACTCTAATGTTAGGGTTAACCATGTACATTGCAGAATTCAATGGGACTCAAAAGTTGTGATAACTTATTGAAGAAGCATTTTTGCAAATAGATGTATATTACTAAATGCATTTAACATTTTCTTTATGCCGTTTAAACAGACACTGAACTAAAAAATGTATTATTACATAAATCAAGGAGCATACAAACATTCATCATCATTATCAGAAAGTACATATAATTCAATGAGCTTTTAGCAGGGAGTAGGTACCAGCAAATCAGCATTATCTAATTACTACAAAGTAAATAACTGCCACTGCCTTATTTATTTTAGTTTAAAAGAAAAACAGTTTTATGCTATCATTTTCAGTCCATACTGGCAATGTCAGTATGCTGCCTTAGACTAACAATGTCCAGTTATATAATATTACACATTCCAGCAAGTCTCTTAGGTTCAAAACAAAAGCATCTTGCAAGTTGCAATCCCATTTTAAGTTATATCTACTGCTTCATGAATTTGAGGAGAACATGATGCATCTCATCTCCTATCATGCAGGTTTTACTGAATCTAGCTCTGAAAGGTAAAGAGAAAAATGAGGAAAATTACAGAAAAAGGAAGATTAATAAAAAAATATATGTATACTAGAAGCTAAAGATAAAAGAGAGTAACTGTAAGACACCAGGGTGACTGGTGATTTAATACACTGAATGTTATCTGCACAGCAGGGCAACTGTTTTAGAAGTATTATCCTTAATTATTAACACATCCATAGAAATAAATCAAACTCATTAATTTTGATTAGAAGCGCTGATTACATCAAAAGTACCTTGTTCATTACTTGTGCACCTTGAATTCCTTTATCTTGTTTTCACCATGGTGTTTTATCTGGGGAATTTAGTGTTTATTATTTTAATCTAAGCGTGGAATAATTAGCAACAGTCTGTGATCACTGACAATTCCAGTAACAGCAGCAGAGTAGTTATTGATGAAAGCAGTGAACAAATACAGAAGAAGGCGCTTACCTTAGGGAACACAGTTAACGGTTCCAGAACATTCAGTAATATTCCCAGAAAATGCAAGAATGGTGCTAGAAACTGGATGCAGGTTTATTACATATGAGAACATTCTGTCTCTATATTTAGCTTTTATAAATAATACAACTTTTCAGCAAGTGAACAATGAATGGCATTGTAAGATTTACTTGGCTGAATGGACAATTAATTTTGATTTGACGAAGGGAAGATTTAAAACTCACAGGCATGGAGAGAAATCAAACAAAATCTTTGGGGGCTTTTTTGAGCATTGGAATGTTATGTTTGTGTCTCCTCTTCATTTCCAGATACCTGCATAACTAGATAAACAGTTATCAGGCTAAAATGTTCCTTTCTAAAATGATTTAAAGGGACATTAAATCTTAAGGGCTAGATTTCAATTGGAGCGCTAAATTATTTAAAATGATTCCTCCTATTCCATTTGGACATCCATGTTCTCTTCTGTGTCGGATATAGTTTGGTCTCCTTCGTCTCTTCCTTTGTTTTTGCTCTCCTATTTTTGTGACCTACATGGATGAGATCTCCAGGATGGTCCTACTCGGAGCTAAGTAAAAGGCTTCTTCTACATTACATGTGCATATAGGGCCAGATTACAAGTGGAGCGCCAATTAACAAATTTGCCAGTGCGCGATAAATAACCAGCCATTGCAAGTAGCTGGTTATTGCTACCTTGAGCTTGCAGTAGCAATTAGCACTTATAAAATTAACCAAATATCAGATCTCTCAGCATGAGAGCGAGGCTCCCATTAGAGCCTATGGAAGCACGCTCTTGTGAGCGCAATGCTTCCATCCAATGCAAATGCGAGGTCGCGTTCACGTTGCACTTAACTGATAATTAGTGTGCGCTGGTATTACTAAGTTGAGTGCAAATATCGCAGCCATAACTCATAATCTGGCCCAGAATGTTTAAAATATACCTACTAAAGAGTCATCTCTTTTGATTTATGATTACAGTGCTCGGTATCTGCAGGCTTTGGTTCTGTGCTTCTGGGCTATAATGATGCAGCTCTTGTGTTAAACTCTAGAGTTTTCTTGACGACTGTTTGGTTTGGTTGTAATATGGAGCTCTTTGACTGCAATAAATAATAGCAAGTTAACTGTGTACAAATGTCTAGCTTGTACCATTGAAAGGAACAGTTATGTGTAAAGATGTATTTTTCTCACCAGTCTTCATGATGGTTGATGAGTCCTCTGTATGCACATCCCCAGGAATTCCTCATAAGGCCACTGTTGATAAGTAAACATTTACAAAATGTTATTACACTTTAAAAAAATTATCAACAGAAGCTTCACCAACCATTCTGGAAGATTTCTCAAAGATACCCATTTCCTCTTTACAGTTGATTTAACATCACACAACCTATGGTTTACATTCTCAAAATGGTTGTCACCTTTTCTGGAAACCAATACTGGCCAAGCTCATTTACATAAATTTGCTTAATTAATTATACAGCATATATTTGGGAAAAAAAACACTATAACTGATTTTAAAAAAAATGTTTGTTTATCAATAGATTCCAATACACTTAGACCAAGTATGAACATGATAGCATCTTTATTTCTATATTAAATCTTTTCAATTACGAGCTGAACCTTAAAAATACCGGCTGCGTTTCAACTATATTACCCAACTGTACGTTTCTCATAATTGACAATACAAGTTAAAGAAATGGTTACTTCATTAGCAAGTTTACTGTAATAGATGACAATGCAACATTATCTTGACAAATACATATAAGCCTCTTCACTGCTTATACAACCTCTTTCAAAGGGTACAGTTATATCTGTGTAGAGCAAACAGCATGTAAAAAGTGACTACCTTGCAGATGTATGCATATTAACCCCATTTACAATTGTGGGTGCTACAATATTCATTAGGCTGCCATTGTTTAAACCAAATCCTCAAACTCCTCTCGCACTCATTCAGCCCTTTCACAAACCCATTCACCGTAACACACTCAAACTGTTTAAACAATGTGTATGTGTTAAAAATAAAATGTGTGTGTATACATCTACAGATGATATGCTTCATGTATTGCTGTATGTGTGAATTTTACATTACCTTAAATACTGCACAACAATGTATCAACTCGAGAAGTTGTCCGCTCGCCTTTGCTACATACGAGCAGTGGATAAACAGGATCCGCTGCCTGTATGTATCATTATACGCTTAAGTGAGCATGTAATGTCCACCCCTTCTCTCGCGCGGCCAATCACATGAGAGAAGGGATTGTCAATCACTGAGAGGTTGCGTAAGGTATAAGAACGAACAGCCTAATGACTGCTGCTTCTTACATTGTAGGAAGCAGGCTCCCAAATGTGAACATGCCCCGCAAGGGCTTCTGGAGCAGGAGGAGTACATGGAACCCAATTATAACTCAGGAGGATGACTAATTCAAAAGTCCTCATAAGAATAACATCGGAATGCATGCTGAAGACCACTGAGTTAAATTTGATTTTTTTTTTCCATAACAAACCCTTATTGATTAGTATATAGGCCTAAAGTTTCATTATTTTTTTTAAATCTATTTGTGATTCAAATAGCCACTTCATAAGCTTTGGAAATACCAAACACATAAATTCATTGAGAACTGATGTTTACTTGCTTAGGTGATACATCTTGCTAATACAATTAAAGTAATATACTTTTTTAACTGATGCTCCTGCTATGAATGGAGATCTAAGTGTTAAATCAGACCAGCCTCAATATAAAGCTAACTAGTTTACATTTACCAGTTTGTCTTTATAATATGCTGCCCAATAACATCTCACTACCTATTCATACTAAAAAAAACAGCATTGTAGCCTACACATATTCATTTTGTTATTTCTAAGAAGTGAACTGGTTATTCTTACAGTTTTAATTCTTTGTGTTTCATCTGTCAAAAATAAGACCGATCCGATTGCACTGAGCTGTATCATGTTACTTTCATGTGGTGTTAGTTCTGCTTAGCTGCATTTTATTAAATTATTCAAAAAGGTTTCCATTTATAGCTTTTTCTTTGGAGTTCAGAATGCATTTTATGTATTCACATACTTTTGTGAGGTGCTAGTTTTCTGAAGAAACATATTTTGTCAAGTTTCTTTTCTCTGTTTGTTCTGAGAAATGTATTCTCTCCTTCTAATCTTATCTAGCAGAACATTGAATTCTCTAAAAATTCTTTTTGCAGAGAAATTGTTTGTCTATTCACGTTACAAAGGTATGTTGAGTGCAATAAATAATGTTTCCAACTGCTTTTCTGAAAGCTGTATTGTTTGATTATATTACCTTTTCACCCTAGGAGCACTGAATTTCTGGCGGTGTCATTGTAAGAAACCACAGTAAGATGTGAAGCTAAAGCTTTTGGAACAAAGTATAGTAAAAAAATTCCTTAAAGGGACAGTCTACCATAGAATTGTTATTGTTTTAAAAGATTGATAATCCCTTTATTACCCATTCCCCAGTTTTGCATAACCAACACAGTTATATTAATATACTTTTTACCTCTGTGATTACCTTGTATCTAGGAACCTTCTTCCAGCCCCCTGATCACATGACTGTGACTGTTTATTATCTATTGTCTTAAATATAGCATTGTTTTGTGCTAAATCTTAAATAACCCCCTGTGTCTGAACACTGTGTTATCTATATGGCCCACGTGTACTTTCTGTCTCTTTGTGTTGAAAAGAGATTTAAAAAACATGTGATAAGAGGCAGCCTTCAAAGGCTAAGAAATTAGCATATGAGCTTACCTATGTTTAGTATAAACTAAGAATACCAAGAGAAAAAAGCAAATTTGATGATAAAAGTAAATTGGAAAGTTGATTAAAATTAAAAGTCCTATCTGAATAATGAAAGTTTAATTTATACTAGACTGTCCCTTTAACAATGGAAAATAGAAAAATACATGTAAATTGTATCATTTGAATTTCCCAGTCAATAACATACAAGTCATTGAGGGGGTCTAAGAGTGATCAAAGAATATACCCTATTTCTAATCCATTGGAATTCCTGTACAAAGTGCCTCACATGATTTCCAAAAAGATTAACCCACTGACTCAGGGCAACATTTCTATCAAATATATAAAGATAGGCGCATACCCAGCCATGAATGAAATATATGGTTAATTTTGGAAACTGTCCATTAAAAAAAATAAAATTAGAGAAACCAACATCTGACTGAAAACTACAACATCACAACATCACAGCTAAAAAAACATCTTAAAACTGAAAAAATATATAAAAATAGCGACAGCTTTGAAATAGCGAGACACAACTGCGAGGCAAGATACTACACAGGAAGAATAGAGTCTTCTGCATGTTTGGTGTTAGTGTAGGTGAAAAATCCTGACAACACCTTTGGGACTTGGGACACACATCTGTGTCGGTAAGGTCTTTAAGACACCTTCTGTTCCATCCAGAGAAATTACTTTTCTATCACAAAACAGATATGCAAATATATTACATATACATTTACACAGGGTGGTTTCTATGGAATGTGGCTCCCAAGGTTAAATTCTAAAATGTTCCCATAAAAAATTCTAAAGTCCATTCATGTGTCACCAAATGTTCCCTCCCAGTATACGCAAACATGTTGACCAAGTGACTAAAATTTGTGCACACTTTATTCATGAGTATAGTCTAGCTTAAAAATATTGTAAAGGTAGCAAAACGCACACACACAGAAACTCTCACTTTCTCACGGGGGGACACAGTTAGCGCGCCGCTCGTTATCTAGTCCTAAATGGGGGACAAAATTGCAATGGGTACAATGTCTCTTTAACACAACTGTAGATGTTTATGGTGTTAAATTTGACGATAGAAGTAAATTGAAACATTGTTTAAATTTGCATTTTCTATCTGAATCATCAAAGTTTAATTTTGACTTAGTGTCCCTTTAAAGCAGTATTTCGCAACCACGGTCCTCAAGTACCCCTAACAGGTCAGGTTTTCATTATAACACAGAAAAACAGAGAGACGCACTCAACTGGGCTTAGAACAGAAGCTGGAGAAATTTCCTTCATAATATCAGTCTGATCCTGCCAAATGACAGTCCAGCGCCGGAATACCATGCAAATCTTCTCTGAACAAGAGAAAACAACAAACCCCAGATATATGTTTTGGCCTCTATGGGCCTCATCAGTGAGGTGCAATTGCATCCCTCTAAGGCTTGTGTGCAAGGAGTTCATGTCTGGTTTCACCTATTACTCTTAGGGAGACCTAAGAGTATTTGCATACAACACAGAAAAACAGAGATATGTACTCAACTGGGCTTAGAACAGAAGCTGGAAAAACTTCCAGATGTGGACTCCTTGCCCAATGTGCTTAGAGGAATATGGCTGCACCTCACTGGCAAGGCCCACAGAAGGCTGAAATTATCGTCTGGGGTTTTCATGTTCCTTGTTCAGAGGAGAATTTACTGGTATTCCGGGGCTGGACTGACCTTACAAGGCAGGATCAGACTGAAATACTTTAGGAAAGTTTTCATCTGTGAAAAGCACAATTGGGCTAAAAGAGGCTGCTCCTAGGTGGTAAATCCCCATAGAACAAGCCACTGAGCTGTTGTTCGCTCCTGGTAGAGCGCTTCTGTTTCTGTATGCAGGTTTCCATGCTAGCGGAACTAGAGCACAAGTGAATACTCAGCTGATGGGTTAGAGCAGGTTAGTAACCGTGTTTACTGATCAGCTGATTATTTCACCTGAGCTATAATCAAAGATCAAATTATTTGATATTTATAGAGACATCAAATTCGAAATTTAAAATTCTTGATTCAGATGAAGCATTCAATTTTTCAATTAAAAATAATATAAATTTACTTCAGTCTCTTAGTATCCTTTCTTGCAAATCATCCTAGCTAGGCTCAGGAGCAGTAGTACACTAGTGGGAGCAATCTGGTGATTGGTGGATACACACATATGCTTCTTGTCATTCGCTTACCAGATGCGTTCAGCTGCCTCCTAGTATTGCATTGCTGCTCTAGAGCTGAATTGTAATATACGTATAACAGTTCTTGAGAGGTTAATCCCATAATTCTATGCAAGCAATAATAATAAAATGCTGTAATATATTAGGTCATTTTCTTTTTTACACTTTTATTTATCTTTAAGGTCCCTAAACATGAGATGTTTGTATGAGGACAGCAAACTTTACTTTATTTTAGTAAGTTTTGTGTATTTTAAGGCAATGCCTATTTTTAAGGAGCTAAGTATAAATTGATAAATCAAGAAGTTACAGGGAGAATGATATATCCCTTGAAATCATGACCATGCATCAGTGAATCAGAAAAATCTTATTAAGTAAAAAGTGTTGTCCTCTCTCTGTCACATAATAACATAGTTTTAATCATGTGAAGGGACCACAGTTTTGAGATAAGCAACAAATCTTTCTGACTGGTTGTCTATGGAGACACGGCTATAAAGCGTGTCAGAAAAATGCACAGCTCATGAATGCCTGGAAAATTTATATACGCATGATCAGGAAAGCATTATATTTTTTCAAGCGGAGAAAACAGACAATTATTTTTGAAGGCCTTGAGAAAGAGGGTCATCCTAAGAGTTAATAAGTCATGTTTTTTTTTTTTTTTTTTTTTTAAATAAATGCTTTATTGATTTAAATGTCATAAGTACATTGTCAGTTAAATAACCTTTTCAACAAGGTATAACAAAACAGAAAATAAACATTTGTAATTGAAGTGCTCCTTAGTTGTTGGGAAAACTTTAAAAGGCCAGTATTTCAAGTTGGTATATAGAAGGCACGGCGAGCTAGAACAGGGTCCAGGGAGTGTGTCCAAGTGGGAGTGGCCTTATTCCGAGGATCAGAGTCCAATTACACATAACAAAATTTAACAATTTAAATAACTCGTAATATTGTGCTTTCTTTTAAACAGGTCTCCGATACCAGGTATCAACTATACATACGTAACGCAATGTCTTTATTTGTGTTCGTGTGTTACGTCTTTTCGTCTCATGTCATTTCTCTCTGATCCCAAATGTATAAGACATCTAAAATAAAGTCTTGTTTACCTATAAAGGTGTAGTGCAATTTTTCTAACTCTAGGACATGGTCCATCCACTTCGTTTTGTTAATGCAGTTATTGATTTTTTCCCAGTAGTCTTTGAGGAGGGGACAGGATCACCAAATGTGTAAAAGAGTACCCACCTCATCACAGTGTCTCCAGCAGAGCGAGGAGGAGTTGGGAAAGATACTATGTAGGGCGCGTGGTGTAAGATACCACCTGGAGAGTAGTTTGTAATTAATTTAAGCTATTATTAGGGAGAAAGATGATTTCTTGGTTGTATTGAAGATTTTAGTCCATTGGGTGTTTGTTAGAGAGGTATTGAGCTCTTTTTCCCATTTTACAATATAGGCTGGTCTATTGGCAGGAAAAGAGCCTGTAAGAATCTTGTAAATAATGGAGATGTGGGATTTTGATAAAGAGGGGATTGAGCATAGTTTCTCAAATGGGGTGCATGATCTAGTTAGTTCAGTCTTGTGTGGGCTGTTTAAAATGGCATGTCTTGCTGGAAGGTAGGAGAATTAACGAGGAAAGGGAGTGCCAATGGTCTGGGAAATCTCTATTTGTGGGCGGATTAGGCCTTTGTTCAATATTAGATGAACTGGGAGGTTGTAGGGCTTATCATCTATGGTAGGGGTCTGGAGGGTACCGGGATGTAGGATAATGGAATTATTTAGCAGTGGGGTAAGGGGGATACCGGTCCTGATAGTGTTGTGTAAGAGGTTAAGGATTTGTCCCAGGTTTTAAGGGTGGCCGCAATGTATTGGTTGGTAGAAATCTCGGGAGGTCTATGTTTACTTGGGATCCAGCAGGTGTCTCCTAGGTTTGTACCATCTGCCAGGAAAGATTCTAGTTGAACCCAAGGTTTGTTGGGTTGTGAGTGTTTCCAGGCCACTATTCTGGCCAAATGTGTTGATCTATAATAATCAAGGAGGTTTGGTGCCCCAAGGCCTCCATCCTCTCTGGCAAGATATAAGGTGTGTTTAGAAACTCTCTGTCTTTTATGGGACCAGATGAATAGTTCAAATGCCTTTTGCTGTTTAGCTAGCTATTGAGGGGAGACTTCTAGTGGGCGAACTTGTAATATATATAGATATTAGGGGAGAAGGTTCTAATTGCGCCCCATCCAAGAAAAATGGCCCTGTTTATGCCAGGTGTCTAGTGATTTTTGTGTTTCATTTTATAGGAGGATATAGTTAAGATTGAACAATTCAGAGTGGTCAGTGGATATGTTAATTCCCAGATAGTGTATGGTGTTCTTGGTCTAGAAAGAGGTGTGTGTAGTAATGTATATATGTTCGTCTTCAGAGATAACCGCGGGCATCAGGACAGATTTGTCCATGTTTATGGAGAAATTAGAGGTTTTTTTTATAATCCGTGAACTCTTTTAGGAGAGGGGGAATTGAGGTCTTGGGGGAGCTAAGGATGAATATAATATCATCTGCATAGAGTAGGCATGTCAGGGGTTTTTCCCTGCTTTGTTTGCCATGTGCTGCTGGCAGCCATTTTACTCACCTCTCTTAATGAATCTGGGGCAGAGTGTGTGATGCTGCTCATTTCTTGCACGCACTCTTATGGCCAGATTGGTGTACATCATCCGTGTGAGACAGGTTGCAGTCTCAGAATTGTGATGCCATCACTTATTACTTAAAGGGCCTCTGTTCAGTATGCTTTGCCCTTGCGTTGTCTCAGACCTGTTTATAAATTCCTGTGTTCCAGTTCCTGTGTATTACTTGGCTGTCTGACGTCCCTCCTGGTTCCTGATCCCTGACTTATTCCTGACTCGGCTGTTCTCCTTGTTCCTTATTCTGGCTCATCTGACTACTCGCTTTGGCTCCTGACTCGGCTTGTCTGACTATTCGCTTTGGCTCCTGACTCAGCTCATCTGACTACCAGCTCTGGCTTCGACTCCTGGCTTGTTGTTTGACTTGTGGACTTTTTATTATTTTTTGTTATTAAAGGGACACTCAGGTTTTATTAAATTTTCATGATTCAGAAACAGCATGTAATTTTAAACAAATTTCCAATTTACTTCCATTAAAAAAATGTGCACAGTCTTTTATATTTACACTTTTTGAGTCACCAGCTCCTACTGAGCATGTGCAAGAATTCACAGACTATTATATGCATTTGTGATTGGCTGATTGCTATCACATGGTACAGGGGGAGTGGAAATAGACATAACTTTGAAATGTGTTAGAAAATAATCTACTACTCATTTGAAATTCAGAGTAAATGCTATTGTATTGTCTTATTATCTTGCATTTGTTGATTATGCAAATCTACTGTGTTTACTGGTTCTTTAATAAAGGTGTGATTATTTTTGCACTTCTCATCTCGGTCTGATTCCTGGCACCCTGACATTACGCAAGGGCCATGAATCCTGATGGTGCTAATAATCCACCTTTACCTACCATCATTTCCAGGATGGATGAACAGGATCACCTCTTGGATCAATTTGCAATAGTCCTGCAAACCATGCTGACTCACACTGCACATTTGGACCAGAGTGTCCCACTAGTTATGGCTGCTCCTGTTTCCGCTGCTGCACCTAGTCCTACCAGGAGCATGTCTGGTTCTGCACCTCTACCTCAGAGATATGGAAGTGATCCTTTTCAGTGCAGAGGGTTTTTGAACCAGGTGGGCATTTACTTTGAGATGCTACCTCAGGTGTTCCCTCTGACAGAGCTAAGGTGGGATTTCTCATCTCGTTACACTCTGACATGGCTCTTGCCTGGGCTAATCTATTGTGGGAGACTAATAAACCTGTGATTTCAAATTACCCTGAATTTGTGGCCTCCTTTCAAAGGGTATTTGATGTTCCGGCTTGCTCCTCCTCTGCTGTTAAACGACTCATGTCCATTCAGCAAGGTACAAGATACGCTGCTCAGTATGCCATTGAGTTCCATAAGCTTTCCGCAGAGGTAGGTTGGAACAATGAAGCCCTTGTTGCCACCTTCTTTCATTGGCTCTCTGATGCGATTAAAGACGAAGTTGCTGCCAGATATTTACCAGAGGATCTCAATGCATTAATGTCTTTTTTTATCCTAATTGACATCAGACTCAGAGAAAGGCCCTCTTTCAAGGAGCGCTTGCAGAAGTCTCCTGTTCCATTGTCTCCTACTTGTTTATTCCCACCCATGCCTCCCTCTCCTCCCATGCCTCCTGGTCCTGAGTCAACAGGTACTGCTGAGCTGATACAGTTGGGATTCACGCATCTCTCCACGGCGGAGAGGGCCTTTAGGAGGAGGGAGGGGCTCTGCCTCTATTGTGGGTTACAGGGCCACCTTTTAAAGTCTTGTCCTACACGGCCGGGAAACATTTGCACCTAAGGTCCTGTCGGGGGCAGACCTTGGGTGGTTTATCCTTGTCCCCGGAACTGCTAAAGGATAAACCTTTGGTCACGGTTGTCCTTTCATAGGTAGACTCCTCCATAGTCACCCAGGCACTTGTTGATTCCGGTGCTGCGGGCTATTTCATTGACCGTGCTTTTGTATCAAAGCACTCAATTCCTGTATTGCCTCGGACCATTCTGCTTGCTATTGAGGCCATTGATGGCAGGCACCTTCAGTCTGCACTCGTTACTCACGAAACCACTCCGTTATCCATGGCTGTTGGGGCTCTCCATTTTGAAACCCTCCAGTTCCAGGTGATAAACCCTCCGCATTGTTCTGGGTTATCCCTGGCTCCAAAAGTACAAACCCATTCTCGACTGGCACAGGTCCGAAATTTTGTCATGGTCTCCGCAATGTATTTCCACTTGTCTATGGAAACCATTCAAAGACTTTTGCACATCTTCGGTATCTCAATTGCCAGAGGAGTAGAGTTGCTAGACATTTTTGACAAGGTGCGTGCCGGTACGTTGCCTCCTCACCGGTATTACGATTGTGCCATAGACCTGCAACCTGGAGCAATTCCTCCTCGGTGCTGGGTTTACCCTCTGTCTGTTGCAGAGAATTGGGCTATGGAGGAGTATGTTGCCGATGCTCTGTCGCGGGGGATCATCCACAAATCCTGCTTTCCTGCAGGGGCTGGCTTCTTCTTTGTGAAGAAAAAGGGTGGCGAGATAAGACCATGCATTGATTATAGGGGTCTTAATTGTCTTACCATTAAGAATGCTTACCCTATTCTGCTCATTATGGAACTCTTTGACCGCCTCAAGGGAGCTACAGTCTTTTCTAAACTTGATTTGAGAGGAGCGTACAATCTCGTTAGGATCAAGGAGGGCCACGAATGGAAAACATTATTTAACACCAGGGGTGGGCATTATGAATATCTTGTAATGCCCTTGGGCCTATGCTCCTGCTGTTTTTCAGGAATTTATTTATGATGTCCTACGAGATATGTTGCAACAGTGTGTTGTAGTGTACTTAGACGACATCCTTATACACTCACCCACACTTGAGGCTCATTGTTCTGATGTCAAATGGGTACTTCAGAGACGTGAGAACAGCCTGTTTTGTAAACTCGAGAATTGTGAGTTCCATCAGAATCAAGTAACTTTCCTAGGTTATGTTATCTCCGTTGCAGAGTTCTCCATGGATCCTAACAAGTTGTCTGCAGTTCTGCAGTGGCCTTGTCCAGTTGTTCTTCGGTCTATTCAACGTTTTATGGGCTTTGTTAATTACTATAGAAAGTTTATTAAAACTTGTTCTCGTTCTTGAGGTCGATGTGTCTGAGCCTGGAGTAGGTGCCCCCTTGTCTAAACATCCTACACCTGACGTTTCCTTGCATCCATGCGGTTTCTTCTCTAAGAGATTGTCTCCAGCGGAGTGCAATTATGAAATTGGCGACAGGAAATTACTGGCCATAATTTTGGCACTCAAGGAATGAAGGCATCTTCTCGAAGGTACTGGCATACCAGTGCTCATTCTTACTGACCACAAGAATTTAACTTATCTATCTGAAGCAAAATGTTTGTCGCCCTGACAGGCCAGATAGGCGCTATTTTTGTCTCGGTTTAATTATGTGATCTCCTACCTGCCTGGTAGTAAGAATGTTAGGGCTGATGCCCTCTCTCGACAATTTCCGCCTCTGTCCAAGGGGGATTCTGTACCTACTCCAGTTATACCTCCTGACCCTATTTTTCCTGTGGGTCTTCTTCAACCTATTGCTAAAAGTGAGCATCCTTGGACGCATCTTTCCATGGACTTCTTTGCTGAGCTCCCTGTTTCCAATGGAAATACTGTTATCCAAATCGTAGTTGACCATTTTTCTTGAAGAAGCTGCCTACCACTCAGGAGCTTGCTTCAATTTTTGCCAGGGAGGTCTTCCGTTTACATGGGTTACCCAAGGAGATTATCTCGGACCGGGTAGCCAGTTGGTCTCCAGATTTTGGCATTACTTTTGTGCTCAAATGGGGATCCAGCTTTCCTTCTCCTCGGCATATCACCCTCAATCCAATGGAGCTGCGGAACGGTCTAATCAAGCTCTGGAACAGTTCCTCCATTGCTATGTCTCAGATGACCACAATAATTAGTCTGACCTGTTACCTTGGGCAGAGTTCGTTCGTAATAGTGTTATTAATGCTTCGTCCCAGTTATCCCCATTTATGGTGAATTATGGGTTTCAACCACCCTTGTTGCCCGATTCATTCATGTCTCAGGATATTCCGGCTTTGGAGGAGCATCTCTAGAAACTCCGTTCCACATGGGTGCAGATTCAAGATTGCCTTCATCGTTCTATGCAGCGCCAAAAGTTCGCGCCTTCGTACCAGGTTGGTGAGAGGGTTTAGCTGTCCTCCCGCAACTTGAACCTTCGTGTGCCTTCCAATAAACTGGCTCCCCTTTATGTTGGTCCTTTTCAAATACTCCGACGGGTCAATCCTGTGGCCTACGCTCTTGACCTTCCTCCTGCAATGCGCATCTCCAATGTTTTTCATGTCTCCCTCTTAAAACCATTGGTTTGTAATCGGTTTACCACTGTGTTGCCTCGTCCCCATCCTATCTTTGTTGACAACCATGAAGAATATGAGGTCAGCAGCATTATTGACTCTCGTATGTCCAGGGGCCGCGTACAGTATTTGGTTCACTGGAGGGGCTACGGTCCAGAGGAGCGTTCATGGGTTCCCTCCTCTGATGTTCATTCTCCCGCCCTCCTCCGTGCCTTCCATGCTGGTTTCCCCAATAAGCCTTTTGTCCTCCCGCACGGGAGGGTTCGTTGAGGGGAGGGTACTGTTATGGTTTTTCCCTGCTTTGTTTGCCATGTGCTACTGGCAGCCATTTTACTCACCTCTCTTGCTGAATCTGGTGCAGAGTGTGTGATGCTGCTCATTTCCTGCATGCCCTCTTATGGTCAGATTGGTGTACATCATCCGTGTGAGACAGGTTGCAGTCTCAGAATTTTGATGTCATCACTTATTATTTAAAGGGCCTCTGTTCAGTATGCTATGCCCTTGCATTGTCTCAGACCTGTTTGTGAGTTCCTGTGTTGCAGTTCCTGTGTATTACCTGACTGTCTGACGTCCCTCCTGGTTCCTGATCCCTGGCTTATTCCTGACTCTGCTGTTCTCCTTGTTCCTGATTCCGGCTTGTCTAACTATTCGCTTTGGCTCCTGACTTGGCTCGTCTGACTACCAGCTCTGGCTTTGACTCCTGGCTTGTTGTTTGACTTGTCGACTTTTTATTATTTTTTGTTATTAATAAAGGGGTGATTATTTTTGCACTTCTCGTCTCAGTCTGATTACTGGCACCCTGACAAAGCATTTTTGATGTATGGGTCCAAAAGTCACTCCTTGAATTAAAGGGTTATTTCTTACTTGTGCTGCAAGGGTTTCTACTGTAAGTGCAAAGTATAAGGGTGAAAGGGGACAGCCCTGTCTTGTGCCATTTTTTGGCTAACGTAAGTGGTCTTCCAAAGTATAGGCCTACTAAGATTAATATACTACCTTCGTGATCTTGGTATTTCTGCTATAGTGTGAAATATTAAGTCATGGGTTTTATAACAAATAGCAGTTATTTATGCAAGGTTACAAATATATATACAGTATGTCACAAAAGTGAGTACACCCTTCACATTTTTGTAAATATTTTATTATTTCTTTTCATGTGACAACACTGAATAAATTACACTTTGCTACAATGTAAAGTAGTGAGTGTACAGCCTGTATTAACAGTGTAAATTTGTTGTCCCCTCAAAATAACTCAACAAACAGCTATTAATGTCTAAACCATTGGCAACAAAAGTGAGTAGACATTTAAGTGGAAATGTCCAAATTGGGCCCAAAGTGTCAATATTTTGTGTTGCCACCATTATTTTCCAGCACTGCCTTAACCCTCTTGGGCATGGAGTTCACCAGAACTTCACAGGTTGCCACTGGAGTCCTCTTACACTCCTCCATGACAATATCACGTTGCTGGTGGATGTTAGAGACCTTGCGCTCCCCCACCTTCCATTTGAGGATGCCCCACAGATGCTCAATAGGGTTTAGATCTGGAGACATGCTTGGCCAGTCCATCACCTTTACCCTCAGCTTCTTTAGCAAGGCAGTGGTCATCTTGGAGGTGTGTTTGGCTGTCGTTATCATGTTGGAATACTGCCCTGCGGCCCAGTCTCCAAAGGGAGGGGATCATGCTCTGCTTCAGTATGTCACAGTACATGTTGGCATTCATGGTTCCCTCAATGAACTGTAGCTCCCCAATGACGGCAGCACTCATGCAGGCCCAGGCCATGACATTCCCACCACCATGCTTGACTGTAGGCAAGACACATTTGTCTTTGTACTCCTGACCTGGTTTTCACCACACACACTTGACACCATCTGAAACAAATAAGTTTATCTTGGTCTCATCGGACTACTGGAAATGGTTCCAGTAATCCATGTTATTAGTCTGCTGGTCTTAAGCAAACTGTTTACAGGCTTTCTTGTGTATCATGTTTAGAAGAGGCTTCCTTCTGGGACGACAGCCATGCAGACCAATTTGATGTAGAGTGCGGCGTATGGTCTGAGCACTGACAGGCTGACCCCCCAGCCCTTCAACCTCTGCAGCAATGCTGGCAGCACTCATACGTCTATTTCCCAAAGACAACCTCTGGATATGACACCGAGCACGTGCACTCAACTTCTTTGGTCGACTGTTGCAAGAACTGTTCTGAGTGGAACCTGTCCTGTGAAGCCACTGTTTGGTCTTGCCCACCGTGCTGCAGCTCAGTTTCAGGGTCTTGGCAATCTTCTTATAGCTTAGGCCATCTTTATGTAGAGCAACAATTATTTTTTTCTGATCCTCAGAGAGTTCTTTGCCATGAGGTGCCATGTTGAACTTCCAGTGACCAGTATGAGAGAGTGTGAGAGCGATAACACCAAATTTAACACACCTCCTCCCCATTCACACCTGAAACCTTGTAACACTAATGAGTCACATGATGCCGGGGAAGGAAAATGGCTAATTGGGCCCAGTTTTGGCATTTCCACTTAGGGGTGTACTCCCTTTTGTTGCCAATGGTTTAGACATTAATGGCTGTGTGCTGAATTATTTTGAGGTACAGCAAATGTACACTGTTATACAGGCTGTACACTCACTACTTTACATTGTAACAAAGTGTCATTTCTTCAGTGTTGTCACATGAAAAGAAATAATAAAATATTTACAAAAATGTGAGGGGTGTACTCACTTTTGTGACATACTGTATATATTTCTCTTAATTAAGGAAAACTGTGAAAATGGCATTGGTAAATTTCTAAGTTATAAAAATGTCCCAGTTTTTAAAAGTATATATGATATGAAAAATATTGTTATCTAGCTTTATTTGCAAAGTAAATATGGATACTAAGCAAGCAAATATAATGTTTTTCACTGAAAGATTATTCTTTAGATGCAAAGCTAAATCATTTTGAGTAAGCGCATCCTGAACTGCAGAGAGATCCTGATTTTTTTTTATTACTGCTGCTAGTGCACATTAACAAGTACTGGCAAGTACATCTTTAGACTGTTTTATTAAAAAGCAGCATAGCAGCAAGAATATAAAACAGCTTGTGGTGTTGAGAATGGTAGAGAAAAAGTGTACAATAATAGAGGCTGGACAAACTCCTTTAATTGTTTTCTTCAGATATATCAAACCATGTGACCAAGAAGATTATGACTCCCAAAGAAGAGCGATTACTGATAATCATGTGCTGACATAGCTGTGTATAAATAAAATTCACCAACTAAAGAAATTGGAAAAGCCAAAATTGTATTTTTTGATTCACATAGAACAAGCAATTTTAAACATCTTCCAATTCACTTCTATTATCAAATTTGCTTCATTATCCTGTTATCCGTTGCTGAAGGAACAGCATCACACTACTGGCAGCTAGCTGAACACATCTAGTTAGCCAATCACAATAGACAAATATGTGCAGAGACTAATCAGCAGCTAGCTCCTACTGTGTTGGATATGTGCGTATTCTTTTTCAACAAGGGATACCAAGAGAACAATGCATATTTGAAGATAGAAGTGAATTTAAAAGTGTCTTAAAATTACATGACTTTCCTATCCCTTTCATTTTCAAATTTATATTAAATAAAGTGCGATCTGGAAATGGAGTTCATCAAAAAGAAATTATAGAGACACACTCCTCCATAAAAAATATATTAAAAGCAGTATTTGTATGTGTGCACACGATGACATCTGTACAAGACCTAGGTATCCAATTCTTTAGGGTCAAACTGAATTGATTCTGACAGATTGATATGGGGGTTATATTTCAACTGATTTCTGGTGATATGCTGATAGTTTGGTGTCAGCAACTGTGTCAAGCACGGGTTAGAGGCAGTACCAGGGAGCAGGCTGGGTGTGTGCATTGTCTGGGGGTATGAAACGGAACCAGGGAGCTACAGTTGTATCACAGCAACAGCTGCACTATTTCCCTGGCTCAAGATCAGCATCCTCTCTGCCACTGGTAATGTCTCCACACCACGATGGACAAACTTGGTGGAAATCTATTTCATAACTGTCAAATTATATGTGTCTCTGTTTATTTCATATAAATATGAATTTGTTTAATTTCCCTGTCTCTGTAATCTTCTCCCTCTAGATAATACCTGTTTAGGACAATAAAGCCAATTGTTTACCCATTTGCATCTTTATTTGTAATTTATTTTACTGTGCTGAATTCAAATAATCTTTGTTTCATGTTTAATGGACTTTGTTTTAACAGGTTTAAAGGGACATTGTACACTAATGCTGAGATTACAAGTCGTGCGCTGACTGGATCGCAAGCGTCTTCAGCCTGGCTAGCCTCACCAGTCCTTGTTATTATATAGTATTTAATTACATAAGGACTGGTGAGGCTATAGAGGCTGAAGACACTCGAGGGAGCCTAAAGAAAAAACATATTGCACGCGCGATGTAGTCAGCGCACAACTTTTAATCTAGCCGTAAATTTTTCTTTGCATAAATGCTTTGTAGATGATCAATTTATATAGCCCATCTGGGAGTGTTTTTCTAACAATATATAGTTTTGCTTATTTTTTAATAACATTGTGCTGATTTTCATACTCCTAACCAAGTCCCAAAGTATTAGATGTACACGTGCGTTTACAGACTCCTGCTGGCATCTGTTTGTGTAATTTGTCTTTTCATATGCAGGGGAGGGGGGAGTGTCTGCATTTCATGCTGTCCCAGTCCCTTTCACTGGGTGTCCCAGCCTAACCTTATCAACAATGCTAAGCTGGGAGCTTCTAATTAACACCTAGATTACAATTTTTGCACTATACCGGGTGTCATTACGAGTTACTGAAAAACCTCCTTGTGCTGTGTGTTATGGTGCGTTAATCTCCATACCGCACAAAAGCCAAGGGCTGACTTTATGTGCTCATGCACGCTTTTCCCCAAATACATCAATGAGGAGAGAGTGTTAGAAAAAAACTAACACGTGCGATTGCGGAATGGCAAATCGCCATAACGCAAAACCATTGATGTCTATGGGGGAAAGAAAGTTACGTTTAAACCTTACACCCTCACATAAACCCCTAGTCTAAATATCCCTAATCCGCCGCCCCCGACATCACCAACACTAAATAAAGTTATCAACCCATAATCTGCCACTCCCCCACATTGCCGAAGCTAAATAAAGTGATTAACCACTAAACCGCCTCTCCCCACATCGCTAACACCTTAATAAACCTATTAACCCATAAACCGCCGGCCCCCCAGATCGCAACTAATTAATAAATAAACCTATTGACCACTAAACTGCCGCTTCCCAAATCGTAACTAATAAACTAAACCTATTAACCTCTAAACCGCCAGACCCCCACATCGCAAAACACTAAATTAAATTATCAACCCCTAAACCTAACACCCCCTAACTTTAAATTAAAAGTTACAATATAACTATCTTTAAATAAATAAAAACTTACCTGTGAAATAAAAAAAAAATAACATTAAACTATTCTAATAAAATTAAAAAAACTACCAATTAAAAAAGCTAAATTACAAATTTAAATTAACCTAATTTTACGAAAAAAAATTAAAAATCTAACATTACAAAAAATAATATACACTAAAAATACGAAAAATAATAAATAAATGATCAAAAATAAATACAATTACACCTAATCTAATAGCCCAATAAAAATAAAAAGCCCCCAAAATAAAAACACCTCCTAACCTAACAATAAACTACCAATAGCCCTTAAAATGGCCTTTTATATGGCATTGCCCTGTTAACAAGCTCTTTTACAATAAAATATTACAAATTCCCCCATAAAAGTAAACCCACCCCACCCAACCAACCCCCCAAAATAAAAAACCTTATTTTAAAAAAATCCTAAAATACCCATTGCTCCTAAAGGGGACATTTGTATGGGCACTGCCCTTAAAAGGGCATTCAGCTCTTTTACTGCCCTTAAAAGGGAATTCAGCTCTTTTACAGTGCCCATCCCTAAATCTAAAAAAAAAAAAACACCCACAATTTTTTTTAAACATCTTACACTGATCCCATAAAATCTGCTCACGGTTCCTGAAGTCCAGACATCCATCTTCATCCAGGCGGCGAGAAGTCTTCATCCAGACGGCGACATCTTCATCCATAGCGGGCCAATCTTCTTTCTTCATCCCAGTGTCGCGGAGCTGTGAAGGTGCGGAGCTGTGGAGTCACAGAGCATCGTCACCGGCAGCGCAGTCATCCAGCATGGAGGATCGTCTTCATACGGTCACGGCCGTACACTGAAGCTTGAATACGTTGCATTCCTATTGACTGACATTTTCAAATCAGCCAATAGGATGAGAGCTACTTAAATCCTATTGACAGATTTGAACTGCCAATAGGATTTCAGTAGCTCTCATCCTATTGGCTGATTTGAAAATGTTAGCCAATAGGAATGCAAGGTACCCCATTTTTAAACGGGTACCTTGCATTCAAGTTTCATTGTTGGGCGGTGACCGTGTGAAGAGGATCCTCCATGCTGGATATCCCCTAAACCGCCAGACCCCCACATCGCAAAACACTAAATTAAATTATCAACCCCTAAACCTAACACCCCCTAACTTTAAATTAAAAGTTACAATATAACTATCTTTTAATAAATAATAACTTACCTGTGAAATAAAAAAAATAACATTAAACTATTCTAATAAAATTAAAAAAAATACCAATTAAAAAAGCTAAATTACAAATTTAAATTAACCTAATTTTACGAAAAAAATAAAAAATCTAATATTATAAAAAATAATATACACTAAAAATACGGAAAATAATAAACAAATTATCAAAAATAAATACAATTACACCTAATCTAATAGCACAATAAAAATAAAAAGCCCCCAAAATAAAAACACCTCCTAACCTAACAATAAACTACCAATAGCCCTTAAAATGGCCTTTTATATGGCATTGCCCTGTTAAACAGCTCTTTTACAATAAAATATTACAAAGTCCCCCATAAAAGTAAACCCATCCCACCCAACCAACCCCTCAAAATAAAAAAACCTTATTTTAAAAAAATCCTAAAATACCCATTGCCCCTAAAGGGACATTTGTATGGGCATTGCCCTTAAAAGGGCATTCAGCTCTTTTACTGCCCTTAAAAGGGAATTCAGCTCGTTTACAGTGCCCATCACTAAATCAAAAAAAAAAAAACACCCACAATTTTTTTAAAAACCTCTTACACTAACCCTATAAAATCTACAGATTTGAGCTGCCAATAGGATTTCAGTAGCTCTCATCCTATTGGCTGATTTGAAAATGTTAGCCAATAGGAATGCAAGGTACCCCATTTTTAAACGGGTACCTTGCATTCAAGCTTCATTGTTGGGCGGTGACCGTGTGAAGAGGATCCTCCATGCTGGATGTCCATGGCGACGGCAAAGAAATTCCATGCCTCCACAGCTCCGTGCCTCTACAGCTCCGTGCCTCCAAAGCTCTGTGACACCGGGATGAAGAAAGAAGATGGCAGTGATGGATGAAGATGCTGCTGCCTGGATGAAGACTTCGCATTGCCTGGATGAAGATGGATGTCCGGACTTTAGGAACCGTGAGTAGATTTTATGGAGTTAGTGTTTTTTATTTCTTTGGGTGTCCTTTTAAAGGCAATGCTCTTACAAATGTCCGTTTAGGGACAATGGGTAGTTAAGGATTTTTTTAGAGTTAGGTTTTTTTTTATTTTGGGGATTGGTTTGGTGGGAGTTTTTTACTTTTAGGGGAGACTTTTTAATATTTTAATGTAAAAGAGCTGTTTAATTTAGGGCAATGCACTACAAAAGGTCCTTTTAAAGGCTATTGGTAGTTTATTGTAGGTTAGGGGGTGTTTTTATTTTGGGGGGCTTTTTATAGGGCTATTAGATTAGGTGTAATTGTTTTTATTTTGGATAATTTCGTTTATTATTTTTTTTTTAATCTTAGAGTTTTTTTATTTTTCTTAATTTTAGTGTTTATTATTTTTTGAAATGTTAGATTTTTTGTAGTATTAGATTTTTTTAATCATGTAATTTAAGTTTTTTAATTGGTAGATTTTTTACATTTTATTAGAATAGTTTTTTTAGGTTAATTTAGTTTAATCTAAGTTTTTTTTTATTTCACAGGAAAGTTTTTATTTATTTTAAGATAGTTATATTGTAACTTTTAATTTAACGTTAGGGGGGGTGTTAGGTTTAGGGGTTAATAGTTTAATTTAGTGTTTTGCAAAGTGGGGATCCGGCGGTTTAGGGGTTAATAGGTTTAGTTAATTAGTTATGATGTGGGGGGCCATGGTTTAGGGGTTAATAGGTTTATTTTTGTGTCAGCGATGTGGGTGGGTGGTGGTTTAGGTGTTAATAGGTAGTTTATGGGTTTTAGTGTACTTTGTAACATTTTAGTTATGAGTTTTATGAAACATTTTTGTTCTGCAAAATCCATAACTACTGGTCTCAGATTGTGGAATGGATTGTGCTGGTATAGGCTGTAATGCAAACATTTTAGCCGGACCGCACAACCTGTAATACAGCGCTATGGAAAATCCCTCATTTTTTGAGTGCAGAATGGAGGGTTGTGTTAAGGGTGAAATGCTTGCATTACAGCCTATACCGCCGCGACTTGTAATATGCGTTACCGGCCATTCCACACGCAATGGCCAAATTTTCCGCAAAACTCATAATCTAGGTGTAAGTTTTTAAAAGGTTTTATACTGGATTTTTAGATCAGTATCAGTGCATATTCTTCTTTATAGTAGTAGCAAGGATACCCAAAAGGGGGTTCACCTAAAACCTGAAAAATAATTTATAATCCGAAATTTGGTAAAAAATTATATTAATGATTTCTGTAGGGAAAATAACAAAAAAATATCGAAGAAATATATGAAATACTTAAATCACTGGTGTTGTGGAGTCCAAAAATCCACAGACTAAGAGTCCAATGATCAGTTTAAGATCTCTGTTCAAAGTGTGCTGTGTCGTTGGTAAGTGATTCCTTCAATGTAGAGGCAGCTTCGCTCAGAATTCCGGTGTGTGGAATTTGACTAGAAGACAGGAAGAAAGGAAAGAGGGCGCCTCATAGTGTATTAAGCACATCAAACTGTTTAGCATTCATAGGTAATTCGCTTACCGGAATATGTTGCACCGTACTGTGACCGATGCAAAAAAGCAGGCTAGCACTTAAATCAGTGGCTAGTACACTGTCAGCTGTTCCTTTAGCAGCTGGGAGTTGCTGTGATGACCAAAATAGGTGCTTATCCAACGGATAAAACTTGGCGATCAGCTGAAACTGGATCAGCAAGCAAAAGAAAACTTCCACTGTGTTATTTAAAACCAAACACTTTAATATCTTTTTGCTTCAACGCGTTTCTCGACTGCTCAAAGGTCGTTTCCTCAGGCAAATGCAAAAAAACAGATGCTTCATTAGCTGTATTATATACACATGTGGTGGTATAACAGGAAGTTGTCAAATAAAATAAGAACCAATGAAAATGTACATGATCTGAATAAAAATGTCCCAATACTGAATAAAAATATTACAATGCATAAAATATTACTTATTAGTAGCTGATAAAAGCATTTACATACAAAAGTCATACATTGTAAAAAACATCATTAGATACATAAATGCACAAATGGAAATATAATCCCGATTGGAATGCACAATATATTTAATACTTCTTTCTTGTGAGGGATGCTTAAAAAACTAATGTAATGTTATGTGTAAACCTTAAAGGTAACAATGTTCATCACTCATATTTTAGACGCACTATGTAAGTATGTGACTGAATACAATGTTATGTAAATTGTTGTGTCTTTCCATAGAGGTGTTCACTAATATGAAAAAACAAAATAAACAAGCTAGAAGATATTAGATACCGGTTGAAAATCACGCTGTGTATGAACAGGAAATAAAATATCAGATTGGAGATCATGCTATGTGTAAATGAAAAATTAGTAAAAAAAGAGGACCTTTTTTATTTATTATGCATTGCTGAAAGCTTTTATAAATCTCCAATGGTATCTGTATACAATGTACATGTTCAGCACATGGTATTCATATAAATGGCCGTCATCCCTGGTGGATAAAATCCTTGTCCTATATATATTAATATTATATGTACCTGATCGTAAGATCTAATCAAAATATAAATGGAAGAACACAGACGCAAGTTGTATCCTACCATAAAAATGAACTGCCATGAGAATTAATATGAGAATTCTTGAAAAAGTTAATTTGCTCTATATAATGGTATAAAATATATATTTGTGTAAGATGCATCTGTCACTTGTAGATAAGAGAATATATTTATATCTGAGGGTGTAAAATGTAAGTGAAGTGTGTAATTTTTGTACCCTTATTTTCGTCTAATGTATTCCATGATATATATAATATATTACAAGTTGTATCCTACCAAAAAAGTGAACTACCAGGAGAATTAATATGGGAATTTTTGAAAAAGTAAATTTGCTCTATATGATGATATAAAATATATATTTGTATAAGATGTCATGTTTCTGTCACGTGTAGATAACAGAATAAATCTGAGGGTGTAAAATGTAAGTGAAGTGTGTAATTTGTTGTACCCTTATTTTCGTCTTATATATTCCATGATTGGATATGGTATTGTTACAAAATATACTGTTTGTAAACATGTTAGAGGTGAATCTATGCTTTTGTGATGATGGGACCTATTTTACATGGCTGTGGAGAGTAGTGTTATGTTTTGTGAGTTTGCGTAAATTCCAAATGGGAACCCATGGGGGGTTGGAACATGTTATGTGTCTATAGCCAAACACATAACTGGACTCTGTCTATAATGATAATATTGCTAAGGGGGTAGCTGTTAACATAACATGCCCAGTCCATATCTGGATAATAATAACTAATGAGGAAAACTAATTAAAGGCTGCCAAATCAAGATTGGAATTAAGACCTTAAAAAAGTCCAAAAATACCAGTTATATTGGTTTTGTGGCTTGTTGTTTTAAAATTAGTATGTTTTACCCTTTTACTGGGTTCCAACTTGTTCCTAAGGGTAGGTGCCCTCCTATAAAACATTCTTGGTTTTTATTTAACAATATTTGCATGAATGGGGTCTCTCTGAATGATATACCAATATTTATTAAGCACATTTTGTATCTTTTGATAATCACTATTGTGTTGTGTAATGAACATAATGTCATTACCACTGGTATCTGATTTGGATGTATTGGATCTGGCCTGAAGGATAGTTGCTCTATCCAAATATTTGGCTCTAGTTAGTGTCTGATCTAAAAGGTGAGTGGGATAACCTTTATCTATAAATCTCTGATATAGAACTTTGCTTTGTTCTAAAAAGGTTTCTATTTTGGTACAATTTCTTCTTATCCTCCTAAACTGGCTATATTGTATATTCCTAATCCAATTTTTGTGGTGATTGCTTCTATATTCCAAAAAACTGTTGCTATCTACTTCTTTAAAAAAAAGTTTTGGATTCTATGCAAAAATCTTTATCCCAACTAAGTACACAATCTAAGTATTCAATTGATTCAGTTTGAATATTAGCTGTAACGCTGATTCCTAAATTATTAAGATTTAAATGGTCAATGAATGATTCTGCTAATGTACTGTCTCCGTTCCAAATGAAAATAAGATCTTCTATGTAGCAGCCATAGAAGACCAGGTTCGCCCCATATATGCTATGGTAAATATAATTTTCTTCAAAATATCCCATAAGGAGATTTGCAAAGCAGGGGGGGGGAACCTGGTCCCCATGGCCGTTCCCTTAACTTGCAAATAAAATTTGTCTTGATAAATAAAATAATTGTGTTGCAAGATGTTTTCAATGCTTTCTAAAATAAATATACGTTGTGAATCTGGAAAAAATATATCCTGTTCTCAAAGATGTGATACAGCTCTAATGCCCAATTCATGGGAGATATTGGAATATAAGGAGCTCACGTCGCATGTAATCCATTCTTTATAGTAGTGTCTATTACATGCAGTTATTTGAAAATGTATGTATACTGTCCCTTAAATCATTGCTCTTTTGTATGCAATATAGATAGATAGATAGATAGATAGATAGATAGATTGATATATACAGTAGACATGGATATACATGCTGTTTAATGTCCCTTTAAGTGAATATAAGTCGTAGTATCTGTTCATGTAAACATCAGAAATTCTTGGAAAGCAGAACTTCAGGAAACACTAGACATTTTTTAATGTGTAAGCTTGCAAGTTCTTAAAATAAATTGTAATGGAAGCTATAGTTTTATTGCTACCAGATGATTCAGAAGGACTGCTCACTTCAATATTGCAGTAAAATCTCAACATAGTTTAAAGGGAAATTATAATGCACATATTACATAATAATAATTTTTTAAACATATCATTTTCTAGCTTACTATGGGGTTGATCACAATAGTGCACTTGTGTTCAGAGATTCTGATTTATTAACGTCAGCCTATATTGGCCTAGATTACAAGTAGAACGTTATTGATAGTGTAGGGTGCACTATCTATCTCGCTGAACCATGCTGAGATTAGAGAGCAAACTGGTATAAAAAGTCCTTTTGTAAATTAAAATTACCAACAACCCTTTAGTGCGCCCTAAACTTTCAATGGATAGCATGACCGCTCTACACATCACTCAAACAAGTTGTCAGTTATTTTATGTGCTTGAGCATGTTAGGGCTACAATAAAAGTATAAAAAAATAAATTATTGACTCAATTATTACATTCATATATACTGTATATACATAATAAATATAAAATATAACTTTAATAATATATATATATATATACTTCCGATGGGCAGCTCTTTAAGATGGCTGCAGGATTCTTCACTTCTGAAGAAAACCTCTTTTAATCGCAACCTTGCCATCAGCTTCTCCCTTGATGCTTAAGGTGTCCGGTAATCTAATGCGGATTGAAGTCATTAGAACTCTTCTATTCCGGAAGGCATTTTAATGATTTATTTTACACAAATGGTTCTGTATATCATTTTTCCTGCTCCCCAAGAAATAATATTGCCACAAAATTGCTTGCCATTCTTCAACCTAGACTGGATTGTTTACTTTCTACTTGTGAGGGGCTGTGTGAAATATTATAGGTGGTGGGATGTAATAACCTGTTACCTGAGATAATACCTTATACCAGGTTAAAGATTTGTGGATCACAGATTGCTGCAGCTTGGAATATGTAATAAAATATAACAATGATATGTAACAGTGATGTATGAAATAAAACAAAATGTAAGTATTATTCAATTATAATCACAGTGTTGCTATGCCACTATATTAAGTAGGAGCCAACAGATTTTAGGTTTTACTTTATAATAATTGTGGCTTTACAAGTAATAATACATATATATGTGAAATGATACCTGTATCCGGCTGAATGAACTGAAGGAGACAGCTGTTGTAGTACAGAGAGATTGGGATCAATGATGTAAAAGGTGGAGGGGAAAAGGCAGACCGGAATGAGAGTGAGTTCCCTGGTAGACAGTAGCGGTAAGGTGTATGCAACAGGACCTAGTGCTGGAGACAGTGACCAGAGAGTGGGAGTAGGTTCTGGTATACAGGAAACTGTAGAAAGAAAGCTGGATCCAGTAAGAATGCTGACACAAGCAGACTGCCACCCTGGATGCTGTACACGGCAGGTGAAGATGATGTCAGGCAGCGAGGATCAAGAGACTTGTAAGTGAGACACAGTGGAGATTGCAGACACAGGCAGAGGATATTAGAGATATGCTGCGAATTTGAAGGAGAGTGTCTGCAGCACAGATTCAATCCAAACGTAGGTTAAATGGCTTCAGTAGTTAGGAGTGCAGCAAACAGGTACTGCTGACAAAATACTCAAGCAAAAAAGTATAGTGGAGGAGGGGTTATATAGTCAAGGTCAGATTATGACATTGGTCAATCATGCCACTCTACATTTGAGCCACAAAGCCCAAATGTTGTTTATTCCAAGCTGTATGGAGCATCATGTGCCCCAACCATTATTTCTCTCTCAGGGAGGAATGGACCACATTTAATTGCCCGATGAATGCAAACTACTTGACCCCATGGCCTCTAGTTATTAAGCTCCGTAATTTTCCTGCATTCGCTGGCCCAATACACTCGCCTAAGCTCGCCTCACATTGCCACCGCAGACCTGAATACATTCGCAAAAGTTATCAAAAAAGCTGTCAAAAAGCCGCGCACCAAGTACGGGGCGATGAGCAGCGGACTGTGATAGTTATCACTCATCTGATCTCGCTGCTCTTCGGCTTTTCTACAGCTTTATTGATAAGCTGTCACTAAGCACCCACACTATACTACACTGTTCTACCCCTATACCGGAGCCCCCTGCAACTAAATAAAGTTATTAACTCCTAAACTGCCGCTCCTAGACCCCGCCGCAACTATAATAAATGTATTAACCCCTAAACCGCCGCTCCTGGACCCCACCACAACTATAATAAATGTATTAATCCCTAAACCGCTGCTCCCAGACCCCTCTGCCACCTACATAATACCTATTAACTCCTATCCCGCCCCCCCTATACTGCCGCCACCTATAATAAATGTATTAAACCGATCCTGTACCCCGCCGCAAATAAACAAATTGTTTAACCCCTAAACCACCGCTCCTGTACCCACCGCCACCTATATTAAACTTATTAACCCCTAATCTGCCCCCCCCCTACACCGTCGCCACCTATAATAAATTTATTAACCCCTATCCTGCCCCCATACCGCCGCCATCTATATTAAACTAATTAACCCCTAAACCTAAGTCTAACACTAACCCTAAAACCCCCCTAACTTAAATATTACTTTAATAAATCTAAATAAAAATTACTCTTATTAACTAAATTAATCCTATTTAAAACTAAATACTTACCTATAAAATAAACCCTAATATAGCTACAATATAACTAATAATTACATTGTAACTATTTTATATCCCCCTGAAGATCTCCCTACCTTGAGTCGTGTTCACCCAGCCGGGCCGAAGTCATCATCCAAGGGACGCTGAAGAGGTCTTCCATTCGATAGAAGTCATCATCCAAGGAGCGCTGAAGAGGTCTTCCATCCGATAGAAGTCTTCATCCAGGTGGCGTCTTCAATCTTCATCCATCCGGAGTGGAGCGGAGCCATCTTCAAATGAGCCGAAGCGGAGCCATCCTCTTCAACCAACGACTACTCGACGAATGAATATTCCTTTAAGTGACGTCATCCAAGGTTGCGTCTCTCGAATTCCGATTGGCTGATAGGATTCCATCAGCCAATCGAAATTAAGGTAGGATAAATTTGATTGGCTGATTCAATCAGCCAATCAGATTCAAGTTCAATCCGATTGGCAGATCCAATCAGCAAATCAGATTGAGCTTGCATTCTATTGGCTGATAGGAACAGCCAATAGAATGCGAGCTCAATCTGATTGGAAGAGGATGGCTCCGCGTTGGCTCGTTTGAAGATGGCTCCGCTCCGCTCCGGATGGATGAAGATTGAAGACGCTGCCTGGATGAAGACTTCTATTGGATGGAAGACCTCTTCAGCGCCCCTTGGATGATGACTTCTATCGGATGGAAGACCTCTTCAGCACCCCTTGGATGATGACTTCGGCCCGGCTGGGTGAACACGACTCAAGGTAGGGAGATCTTCAGGGGGTAGTGTTAGGTTTATTTAAGGGGGTTTGGGTGGGTTAGAGTAGGGGTATGTGGGTGGTGGGTTTTAATGTTGGGAGGGTTGTATTATTTTTTACAGGCAAAAGAGCTGATTACTTTGGGGTATGCCCCACAAAAAGCCCTTTTAAGGGCTGGTAAAAGAGCTGATTACTTTGTAATGTAGAATAGGGTAGGGACTATTATTATTTGTTGTTTTTTTTATTTTATTAGGGGGCTTAGATTAGGTGTAATTAGTTTAAAATTCTTGTAATATTTTTTTATTTTCTGTAATTTAGTGTTTGTTTGTTTTTGTAATTTAGTTTAGTTTATTTAATTGTATTTAATTGTAGGTATTGGTAGCTAATTTATTTAATTAATTTAATGATAGTGTAGTGTTAGGTTTAATTGTAACTTAGGTTAGGATTTATTTTACAGGTAATTTTGTATTTCTTTTAGCTAGGTAGTTATTAAATAGTTAATAACTATTTAATAACTATTGTACCTAGTTAAAATAAATACAAAGTTACCTGTAAAATAAATACAAATCCTAAAATAGCTACAATGTAATTATTAATTACATTGTAGCTATCTTAGGGTTTATTTTACAGGTAAGTATTTAGTTTTAAATAGGATTAATTTATTAAAGTATAGTGTAGTGTTAGGTGTAATTGTAACTTAGGTTAGTTTTTATTTTACAGGTAAATGTGTCTTTATTTTATCTAGGTAGCTATTAAATAGTTAATAACTATTTAATAGCTATTGCACCTAGTTAAAATAAATACAAAGTTGCCTGTAAAATAAAAATAAATCCTAAAATAGCTACAATATAATTATTAGTAATATTGTAGCTATATTAGGGTTTATTTTATAGGTAAGTATTTATTTTTAAATAGGAATAATTTAGTTAATAAGAGTAATTTTTATTTAGATTTATTAAAATAATATTTAAGTTAGGGGGTGTTAGGGTTAGTGTTAGATTTAGGTTTAGGGGTTAATTAGTTTAATATAGATGGCATCGTTATAGGGAGGGCAGATTAGGGGTTAATAAGTTTAATATAGGTGGTGGCGAAGTCCGGGAGCGGCGGTTTAGGGGTTAAACAATTTATTTAGTTGCGGCGGGGTACGGGATCGGCAGGATAGGGGTTAATAAATTTATTATAGGTGGCGGCGGTATAGGGGGGCAGGATAGGGGTTAATAGTTATTATGTAGGTGGCGGCGGGGTCCAGGAGCGGCGGTTTAGGGGTTAACATATTTATTATAGTGGCGGTGGGCTCCGGGAGCGGCGGTTTAGGCGTTAACATGTTTAATATAGGTGGCGGTGGTGTAGGGGGGCAGATTAGGGGTGTTTAGACTCGGGGTACATGTTAGGGTGTTAGGTGCAGACATCTCCCATAGGAATCAATGGGATGTCGGGCAGCAGCGAACATGAACTTTCGCTATGGTCAGACTCCCATTGATTCCTATGGGATCCGCCACCTCCAGGGCGGCGGATTGAAAACCAGGTACGCTGGGCCAGAAAAGTGCTGAGCATACCTGCTAGTCATTTGATAACTATCAAAAGTAGTCAATTGTGCCGAACTTGCGCTCGGAACATCTGGAGTGACATAAGAATCGATCTGTGTCGGACTAAGTCCGGCGGATCGTAGCTTACGTCACAAAATTCTACTTTTGCCGGTGTGTAGGGCTTGATAACTTAGGCGAATCATCCTCACCACAAATACGCTGCGGAATTTCAGCGTATTTGAGGTTGGCGGCTTGATAACTAGAGGCCCATATGCGGTCTCGTAACTGACAACTTTGCATCTATCTATGTCATAATGTGACTTTTTTCATGGCATTTTCAAAGTAAATGTTCATGTTTAAGTGCACATGTGTGTATATGTATGTGTGGGTTTGTATATGGTGTGTGCGTGTAGTGTGAGTGTGTGTAGTGATGTGTGTTTAGTGCAGTGTGGGTGTAGTAAGTGTGTGTAGCCAGACCCAAAAAGTGCTGCCCCACAAAAATCTGTCTCCCTAGGCAAGTGCATTGTTTGCCTAGGACAAAATATGCCCCTGGACATAACTGATGTGCTGGAATCTCTGACTAGTGATCAGCTTCAGTTTCCCAGTTTGGAGATGTTTGCTGAAGTCTCGTCATGAAGTCCTGCTCTACTAGATATGGCTCTCATGTTGGACATAGGAGTGAAAATTTCCTCTGGTGCTTATAAAATGGTTTTAAAAGTTTGCATACTGACTTTTCTTTAAACAGGGGAAATATGCCTGGGTTTAGGTTGGGTCCTCAATTGCCCGTATCTAGCGAATCTGAGACATTGGATACAGTTTTTGCAGGCTATGCCTATACGCTAGAGACATTTATCAGACAGTATACAGGGAGGTAGGTGTTGGCTGAATAGCAGTTCCTTGGTATTGGTGAGCCTGTCACTGTTCTATTGGCTCTGTAGTTTTACGTATCTATGTTTACAATGTATTTTTTTTTTATTGTCTGTTGGTTATATATCTCAGAATTAGTTAATTAGTTCTCATGCATTTTCTACTTATAGAATCTGATGTGATTTTTACTTCATGCCTTGGCATACCTCAATTTAAATGTTTGTAGCAATATGTTGTTAAATTTTAGTCTACTCCACACTCTGCTCTAGCATTGTAGCAACTTGTTAATAACACTATCTTTTCCAAAACAAATATATGCATGGAGGAAGGATGTCATTGAGAAAGCAATCTAAGTAACTGCTCGCTACCTGAAATAAGTAATCCACATTCTTGTACCATATCCGTTTATTGCTTCTTTGGATTCTGTTATCGTTACCTCATTGAGACAAACCTTTACATATAAGACTCCTTATTGGTATCATAATGATAAAGGGCTAGATTACAAGTGGAGCGCTAATTATCACTCCTGCTCGCATGTTAACTCCGCTAGAAGTAAGTTTTTTGCATGTATCGGGTAGTGCTCGGATTACAAGTAGAAAGTGAAAAGTTATAAATTTAAATGTATGAAAATATAAAACAGAAAGTGCGAAGCTTGAATGTAATAATTCTGTAAGTACCCAATCTGAAGTGTAAAATAATATAAAATACAAAAACACAAAGTGTAAGTGTAACAGAACTCTTATGTCATGCTGTGTTATATTGCACTGAGCTTGTATCTCCTTCAGATGCAGAAATGAGAGAGATTTTGCAATGCTGGAGAGTTCTGCCCTTTTTCTTTGATCATTTAGCGAGTTCAGCCCCTGTGAAGTCTGCACCTCAATTGCTCTCCTATGGCATTTGAACAAGGCCATTATCAGTATTATTGACAAGTACGCCTGCCTCAGAGACTGTTGTCTTTCCTTATTCTGATTAAGATGTTGCTCATATAGCCACCTTTGCATTAGGCCCAAGGGATTTCCTAACTGCCCTTGAAAAGGATCTATCTGGCAGAGATTTGGAAAAGTTGTTAAAATGTCAACTAAGTAAAAGGTAAAGCCAGTTACTGGTCTCAATGAGGCGCACTTGGCACACATGGAAGTAATACGGGTCGTAAGTGCTGATGCTTACTTTCACCAAGGTTACAAGTTGTCCACCAAGATTACAAGTTGTGTAAATAACGCTAAAATTTTGCACTACCACACTTTCTATAGGGCTGCCCTTAAAAGTTACAGATAAACCTTCTTGTGCTGTGCATTATGCTGCGTTAAGCTCCATACCACACAAAAGCCAAGGCCTGACTTGACGTGCTCATGCACGTTTTCCCCCATAAACATCAACGGAGATAAACACCTGAGATTGCGGTATGGCGATCGCTATAACGGAATCCCTATTGATGTCTATGGAGACAAGAAGGCTACGAAAAAACACCATAACATAAACCCCTAGTCCAAATACCCCTAATCCACCGCCCCCCGACATCGCTGAGACTAAATAAAGTGATTAATCCCTAAACTGCCGCCCCCACATTGCTAACACCTAAATAAAGCTATTAACCCCTAAACACCTGGCTCCACACATCGCAACTACTAAACTAAAGCAATTAACCCCTAAACCTAACACCCCGCTAACTTTAAATTAAAGTTACAATATATCTATCTTAAAATAAATAAAAACTTACCTATGAAATAAAAAAAATAAGCTTAAACTATAAATAAACCTAACATACCTATTTAAAAAAAAAAACGACAAATAAAAAAACTAAGTTACAAAATTTAAAAATCCTAGCAGTACGAAAAAATAAAAAAAATAACATTACAAAAAAACCCACTAAAATTATACAAATTTAAAAAAATCGAAGATTACAAAAATAATATACAAAATTATCCAAAATAATAAAAATTAAACTAATCTAATACCCCTATAAAAACAAAAAAGCTACCCCAAAATAAAAACAGCACCTAATCTAACAATAAACTACCAATAGCCCTTAAAAGGGCCTTTTGTAGGGCATTGCCCTGAAGCAATCAGCTCTTTTACCTAAAGAAAAGTACCCGCTAACAGTAAAAAACCCCCACCCAACCAACCCCCCAAAATAAATAAATAAACTACCCATTGCCCCTAACAGGGCATTTCTATGGGCATTGCCCTTAAAAGGACACTCAGCTATTTAGTGCACATTCAAAAAAAAGAATCCCTAATCTAAAAAAAAAAAACACCCCAAAAAAAAGTTTAACCCCCGAAATAGGTCCTCACAGTTCCTGAAGTCCGGCGGTGAAGGTCTTCTTCCAGGCGGCTTCATCTTCATGCAACGCGGGACCATCTTCTATCTTCTTTCCGTAGGTGCGGAGCGGTCTTCCCTGATGCACGGATCCGGAGTGGCGGTCCTCAGTGGTGTGGAGGCTCCTCTTCATGCGATCTCCGCCGCACACTGAAGATTGAATTCAAGGTACCCCTTTAATATTTGGGGTACCTTGCATTCCTATTGGCTGACATTTTCAAATCAGGCAATAGGATAAAAGCTGCTTAAATCCTATTGGCTTATTTGAACAGCCAATAAGATTTAAGCAGCTCTCATCCTATTGGCTGATTTGAATATTTCAGCTAATAGGAATGCAAGGTACCCCAAATATAAAACAAGTACCTTGCATTCAATCTTCAGTGTGCGGCAGAGATCGCATGAAGAGGATGCTCTGCGCTGGATGTCGTCATCACCACCAGTCCTGCTCAGCTCCGCGCTGCCACAGCTCCGCACCACCGGGATGAAGATAGAAGATGCATCTGCGATGGATGAAGATGTCGCCGCCTGGATGAAGATTGATGTCCGGACCAGGGATAGGCAAGGTGTCCGTACATGGACACTGGTGTCCGTGACTAGCCCTTGCAGTGTCCTCCACACCTTAGTATGTATTTTCTTTCTGATTAAATAATAGGAATAAAAAAAAATATGTAGTATGAATAAAGTTAGTTGCTTGTCAAGAGACTGCTAGCAATATTGGGTGATAAGTTATGGAATAAATAAAGCCTGAGTGAAATACTGGATGTGCATCTGCTTCTGTATAAAACCACCCATCTCTATACAAAGACACAGTAGTGACACTGGCACATGCGATAAGGGCTGGTTATAGGGTCAGTAGTATCTGCATCAGTATAATAACACCCAGCGCTATATAATGACACAGTAATGACACTGACACATGGGTATAGCCAGAGGAGGGCTGGTTATAGGATCAGTGGTATCTGCATCAGTATAATAACACCCAGCTCTATACAAACACACAGTAGTGACACTGGCTCATGGGTATAGCCAGAGGAGGGCTGGTTATAGGATTAGTTGTATCTGCATCAGTATAATAACACCAAGCACTATAAAATAATGTTTTTAATTTTAAATGTACCTTGGTGTCCTTCACTAAGGTCTGTACTTTGGAAAATATCCGCCACAACCTTTGGCTGTGCCTATCCCTGGTCCGGACTTCAGGAACTGTGACTACATTTTTTGAGGTTAGTGTTAGGTTTTCTGTTTTTTTTTGTTTTTCTTTTTTTTTAGATTAGGGCTTTTTTATTTTTTAATAGGCACTAAAGAACTGTTTGCAATACCACAATGGGTAGCTTAGGTTTTTTTTAGACCTTTTTTGTATGTAAAAGAGCTGTTTAACTTAGGGCAATGTCATACAAAAGGTCCTTTTAAGGGCTATTGGTAGTTTGTTATATTAGGGGGGGTTATTTTGGGGTGGCTTTTTTGTTTTTATAGGGGTATTAGATTAGGTTTCATTTTTATTATTTTGATAATTTCATTTATTATTTTTTGTAATCTTAGATTTTTTTATTTTTCAAAATTTTAGTGTTTTTTTTTTGTAATGTTAGTTTTTATTTTTTCGCAGTGTTCATATTTTTTAATTTTGTATCTTAGGTTTTTTTTTTTTCGTTTATTTTAGTTTTGTAAAATAAGTAATGTTAGGGTAATTTACCGTTTAAGCTTAGGTTTTTTTTATTTCACATTTTTTTTCTTAAACATCTCTTTATTGAAAGTTTTTCATGTTACAGAATTTGTTTACAATGACAGGGTAGACTTAATCTTTGTCCATTAGTTATCTGTTCCAATCATACTTTTACAGATATATTATTCCATCAAATAAAACTGAATACATTTTAACATGTCGAAAGCAAGTGTCCATCCTCTTGATCGTCTCCTTTATAATAGTCTCTGATTAATTATAAACCATTGCAGACCACAACAAACCAAAACTCCATCTAAATACTTTCTTAACATGTTACCAACCTTAATAGCTAAATAAGAAAAGAGAGCCACTGGAGATTAAGCATCGCTGGGTTTGGGTTAGTGTTCTTGGAATCCTTGACCCTTTGGCCTCTATTTAACAAAGTCTGGCGGACCTGATCCGACAGTGCGGATCAGGTCCGCTAGACCTCGCTGAATACGGAGAGCAATACGCTCTCCGTATTAAGCATTGCACCATTAGCTCACAAGAGCTTGATACCATTAGCTCCTTTCAGAGCTTGATAGATAGGCCCCTGTATAGGCAATACGCTCTCCGTATTAAGCATTGCACCATTAGCTCACAAGAGCATTGCACCATTAGCTCCTTTCAGAGCTTGATAGATAGGCCCCTGTATGTGTTAAGAGAACTATGTATTTTCCCCTTCACTTAAAGCTTGTGGATCGAGAATGGAGTTCTCCCAGATGAATTTTATGTCTAATTTAGTGTTTAGCTTCTGTCTTTTGAGGTATCAAAATTCCTCCAATGAAATCAAGTCTGTGACTTTTGATTTCTATACTCGTACAGAAGGAATATATGGGGTTTTCCATTTTTTAAGCGATAAGTGCCTTGGCTCCATTTAATCCTATTTGCAAAAGTTAGTCTCAGTTTACAAGGGAAGTTTGGCAGGTCGTTAAGCAAAGCAATCTTAGGGGTTAAACAAAATTCCTTTGCTAATATGCTTTATGGTGGGACCCACTCTTCTTGCCATCTGCTAGTATAAGTGGGGAGCTGGGAGGCCTGGTTTGCTTGTAATAATTTCCTAGAAATTGATAAAGCATGGGTAATGGTCTCATTTCTGGCACAAAGGTGTTCATAAGAAGACAGGTGTCTTAAATAGTCTGTTTTGTATGGTGAGGTAAGTATAAAGTGAGAAACTTGGTATTTCAACCAGTTAGAATAATTACCCATAGCAACCCCTCTAATTTATTCTCTAGTTTTGAGTTTACCATTGTTAATGAAATTTATAAGGGGTGTTGTAAATCCCCATTCAGTTAGTCTTTGTTGCCCTTTATCCAAATCCCCAATCAACTCTGCATTCATAGGAGTGGTGATCTTATACCCATTATATGGGGTCTGCGTGAAATTATCCCATCCCAGGGCTCAAAGATATATTTGTGTAAATCTGATCTATAACATAGAGGTGGTCTCAGATTTTTTAGTGTCCAGCACAGTGCTCCAACTCTGGGTACCTGCATGATATGGGAATCAAGAGTTACCCATGCCTTGTTATTTCCTGCTCCATGCCAGTCTAGCATCCTCTGTAGTGTAACTTCCTCTACGTAATCTAAGATACATGGTACTCCCAACCCTCCATTCGCAAGCGATCTGTACATGTTATCTTTATTTTTCCTTGGCTTACTTTGACCCCATATGAAAGTATTAATCAATTTTTGGAGTCTGTCTGTGTACCATCTTGGAAGGGATAGAGGAAGAGTCTGTAAGATGTAAAGTATTCTAGGCAGGGTGGTAATTTTGATGGATTGAATTCTACCCCACCATGAAATTGGTTTACTTGCCCAAGTATGTAAGTCTTGTGTGGCTTGTAGGAGGGATGTATAGTTCTTTTCAAATAAGGAGTTAGTATTCAAGGAAAGGTGAATACCTAAAAACTTTAAGGTTTTTGTTTGCAATTTTAATGGACAGATGGAAGCTAGTGACTGGAAGGTTTGATGTGGAAGTTTGACATGGAGGATCTCGGATTTAAGGGGATTTGCTAGAAAATGTAAGAATTGACCAAATGTTGAGATTTCTTTCATGATTTCTGGCACTGATTGGGAAGGGTACGACACCGAAAAAAGCACGTCATCCGCGTACAACGCTATTTTGAAATTATGTGGTCCTATTTCTATTCCTTTAATATTTTGGTTCAGCCTGACCCGTGCAGCAAATACTTCCATAGTTATTATAAATAATGTCGGAGAAAATGGACAACCTTGCCTCGTGCTGTTATTAATGTTTAATGCATTAGAGAACAGTCCATTTGCTTTAATTTTGGCTGTAGGATTTGTGTAAAGGTTGAATATTCCCAAAATCATTTTTGGTCCTATATCTATTTCTACTAGTGTCTCACTCAAAAATCGCCAATCTATCCGATCAAACGCCTTTTCGGCATCAGTCGCGAGGAGTATTGTTGGTATTTTGTTATGTTTGGCATAGCTCATCAGTGTTAGGGCTCTGATGGTATTGTCCCTAGCCTCTCTACGTGGAACAAAACCTACTTAATCTGTGTGGATTATATATTGTATTATGTTTTTGAGTCTCTTGGCTAGTATTTTTCCTAAGATTTTTATATCTGTGTTCAACATGGAAATAGGGCTGTAGCTGCCTGGATCAGTAGGAGGCTTATTGGGCTTAGGTATAACAGATATATGAGCTGTTAACATGTCCTTAGGTAATTTCTGTGAGTTGTCAATAGTAAGAAAGAGGGACTGAATGTGGGGTGCCAGTATTTTCATATATATTTTTTTTGTAATAAGCATTTGTGAAGCCATCAGGGCTTGTTCCTGAGGGTAGCTCTACAATAGCGTTTAGTATCTCTTGGGTGGATATCAGGCATTATAAATTATCCTTTTCAATCAGGTCTATTTGTGGAAGATTCCCTCCAGATATATATTCCTTCATTTGAGCCATATGTGTTTGTGAGGGGTCAAGGTTATACATTTTATAGTTAAAGTCAACAAAATGGTTGGCTATTTCTCTGCGGTCTATAAGATGTTGGTTATCTGGTGTTATGAGTTTGGTGATTTGTGATCTGCCTGATTGTGCTCACAATAGTTTGGCTAGATATGGCTAAATATGATCCTGATCTATTACTCTCATAGAAATAGTTTTTTTCTCAACAAGAGCGCCTTCCTCTGAGCCTCTTTGGTTAATATGTTGTGTAATTCTTGTTTGCTTTTAGTGAGATGTGCAAATGTGTTGCTATCTTGTGAAGAATTTTTGTGTTGTAATTCTAATAAATGTATTCTTGCTGTTAAAGTGGTAGTTGTGGAGTTGTATATTTTGCTCCCATATGCTCAAAACTTAATACATTCTCCCCTTATTACCGCCTTGTGTGCTTCCCATCTACAACCCGGTGAAATTTCTGTGGAGGCATTGTGCTGGAAGTATTCTATCAGTGTTTTACATATGGCTTCCAAGAAAGATGGAAAGTGGAGTAAAGAATGATCCAAATTCCAGAAAAATGGAGTCTGTGGCTTGTCTGACCAATCCAGTTGCATAGAAATCTCCAAATGGTCCAACCATGCTGTAGCTCGTATATCTGTATCTTTTAGTTGTGGTAGGTGGGCTCGGTCTAGATAAAAATAGTCTATACGAGTGTATACAGACCAGGGGTGGGAAAAAATGGTAAAATGTCTTTGTGTCGGGTGTTGTAATTGCCATGTGTCTATAAGGCTTAATTGCTGTATGAGTTTGTGTACCATGTCAGGTGGAATGGTTTGAGTTTGTAGTGAACCTGTGGATGTGTCCAACATTGGGTCCATGGTGATAGTCATGTCCTCTCCCACAATCAAGAGTCCTTTTTTGTGCTCTAAAACTAATGCTAAGAGACGCTGAAAGAAACCATGATGTCTGTAATTAGGGGCATAGACGCTGACCAGGGTAATCGGCCTATTGAATAAAAGGCCTACGAGTATTAAGATTCTCTCCTCTAAGTCAGTGATTCTGTTTAAGAGTTGGAAGTGTAGGTGTTTGTGAAAAAGTATGCCTACTCCATTCTTTTTGATATTGTGTAAATGAAAATATCCTAATGGAAGGCTTTAGGCTTGAACTTTGGTTCCTTTTCAGCTAAGAAGTGAGTCTCTTGCACAAAGATTATTGAATCCTTGTGCTTTGCTAGTGCCCTAAGTGTTGTGGAGCGTTTATTGGGTGAGTTGAGACCCTTATCGTTTTGGGAGACTATATTGATTGTAGGGTTATCCTAAAAAAAAAAGGGAAACCCCACCTATAAGGTATCTCTAAATTTCTCAAGTGAAGTGTGAGGTATAGTGCTTCCTTCCTTTTCACCAAAGTAATTGGACTAAGATCCGCATAGATGGGATTTCTTCCTCGCTGCTTGTAGAATTTTTTCTTTATCAGTATATTTATAACATCTGAGAATTATATCTCTGGGTGACGTTGTTGCCACAGGTTTAGTCCTCAGGGCTCTATGTGCACTGTCCAGGCTGACATTATCATCTCCTTCATCACCCAGTAGATATTTGAATAGATTTTGTAAATAGGATGGGATCTGTGTTGCCTGTATGTTCTCTAGGACCCCGCATATTCTGAGATTTTTGCGGCGGCCCCTGTTGTTCAGGTTCTCTACTTGCGATTGTAATTGCACTATAGCGTCATTTTGTTGCTGTATGGCTGTGGCCATTGAATTGGAATTTTGTGTGTTTTCTTCCACTTGTTCTTCAAGTTGTATCATTCTAGTTCCAAGCCCCGCAACATCCCTCTTAACTTCCACCAGGCCATCCTTAATTATTTTACTAACTTGTGTTATAAACAATGTAAAATCCGCCTTTGTTAGTAGAGTTTGCAGATCAGCTTCAGGGATATACATATCATTTGTATTATTAGTCGCTGCTGAACATTCCAGTTCTTCAGGGACATCCTGGGAGGAAAGATCTGTGTCCTAAGCATGAGCCCTGCCAAAAGGCTTAAAAAAACTGTTCAATTTTCCTCCCCCAAGGGTTGGCCCCTTATTGCCTTTTTTCTGGGCGGTTGGTCCTACTAGCTGCCATTTTTATATCCTCTGTAGTACTAGGATGCAAATCCTCTCTTTTTTCCCCTTTAAAACTGCATATAAGGTCCAATAAAGAGGAGCTCTAATTTGGCGCCAATGTTTTAATCGCCTTAATCACTGGGGTCTCCCAAATAAAACTTAATGTAATATTGTGATGCCTTATTTTTAGTTCCCTGCAAGGAAGTTAGGCTCAATCTGCCTGATTAATAAAAAGAGTACTGTCCAAACATTGGTTGTTTACCCCTGGGGGCCATCAGTCCCTGTCCTTATAAGAAGGGTATGTGCAGTGCATTAATATGTATGAGATGGAAAACCGTTTATTCAAAAAGTGCGTCTTACCATGGCGGAGCATTTGCAGTCTTAGTTTTAGACCAACTGTTTCCCACGTGGGTGATCCATCTGTGCAGTGGTGCAGGCATTTACAAGTAGTCTGATGGTACACATTCCTCTTGCTGAGGATCATTACTCCATGCGGCCCAGTTGCGCCTCACTGCTCTATGTAGGCCCAGGCTGTAAAACACGCTTTGCAGTTGAGTTCTGGATTCTGCACAGAACAATCTCCTCCTGAGCAGTTCCGAGGCTGCTTATGGGTTCATTGTGCGTTATAGGGTAACCGGCTTGTCGTATTTGCGCCCCTCTGAGTTTTTCTTTCCGGAGCTCTAACTCCTTGCAGCCATTTTCATCTGTGGCTGGCTCGGCCCCCCCAGAGGTACATTTTTATTTATGCAAACAGAGGAAACCTAAGAACGATTCCAATTGGGGACGCACCTAACAAATATTACGATCTCTAAACAATGAAAAAAATATATTTAATAGTATCTATAGATATTTCTGAATTGACAATATATACAATGTATATCATGTAGTTATGTAGTTATGTCTCAAACCAAACAACATAAGCATGTGTAAAACAGTTATTCTATTGGGAAAAAAAAAAGAAAAAAATAATTATAACGATACTTGAAAATTTGTGGGAGTCCAAGAGTGTATATGTGACTCAAGAAAGTCCCAAAGGCAAACGATCATCCCCTGAAAGGATCTGAGTGATCTATCAATGATGTTGTGAACTTTTGTTCCTTGATGACATATCGAAAAGGCTGCTCCACTTGTAATCCCGGTGTGAGGAATATATTATAATGCTGGGAATAGAAGAATGGGGCGCCTCATAGTGTATTACAGATAATACAAATATCAGAGAGTATGAGAGTGAATGTTCACAAAATATAGTTGCACCGTACTGTGACTGTCGAGATCGCTCAGCTGCTGATCGCTTCCTTCTTTCCTGTGTCAGCGCGGTAGCGCTTCCTTGGTTGCTTAGCAACCCTGTTCTCGTCGGCCCCTTCTGCTGACGTCAGAAGGCCTTCTTATTCCGGCGTATCCTCTCCTCGGTGCCTGTTTGTTCTAATTCCTGGCTTGTGAGTACTTTCTGAATCTCTAGTTTGATTAGAATTGCTGGCTTGTTTGACTCCTACCCTGCTTAACCCTTCCTGCCTGATTCCTGTTATCTGGATTTTGCTTGTTAGACTATTCTACTGGTTAACCCCAAACTGCCTGATTACATGCTGCTGGAACTTTGCTTGCTAGACCATTCTACTGTTTAACCCCAAACTGCCTGATAACAAGTTGCTGGACTTTGCTTGTTTAGACTATTCTACTGGTTAACCCCAAACTGCCTGATTACACGCTGCTGGAACTTTGCTTGCTAGACCATTCTACTGTTTAACCCCAAACTGCCTGATAACACGTTGCTGTACTTTGCTTGTTTGACTATTCTACTGGTTAACCCCAAACTGCCGGATTACACGTTGCTGGAACTTTGCTTGCTAGACAATTCTACTGTTTAACCCAATCTGCCTGATAACACGTTGCTGGACTTTGCTTGTTTGACAAATTCTTCTGGTTAACCCCTTCCTGCCTGATTTCAAGTTGCTGGTTATTGCTTGAATGATTACTCTTTTGGTTAACCCTTAACTACCCGAAGTTTCTTCTCCTGACCCTGCTGTACCAACTTCCAGTTTATTTCAGTGAGCATATTATTGCAGCTGTCGCAGGGTCAGGTCCTGGAATATACTCACAGTGCTAGAGTGTTATTCTAACTTCATTCTAGCATTTGGGTCTAACTCTGGACTTAACCTATCCTGACAGTGACTGGTGCTGGAAAGCAGCCTAGCCCTTAATGCAGCAGCTAGTAGACTGTCAGCTAATAAGCTAATAACGATTCCACACGTATAGTGATCAAATGCAGGTGTGACTAGCAAATCAAAGCTGCTGGGCTCTATACCAATCTGGAAGGAATATATATACATTGGAACTGGTTCGTACATATATATATATATATATATATATATAATACACACAGAGAGAAATGCACTCACAGGAACGAACAACCAGCTAAATACCATTGTTAGCCTGTTCTATGGCGATTTACCACCTGGGTGCAACTTCTTTTAGCCCAGCAATGCTTTTCACAGAGTAGAACTTTCCTGTAGTATATCAGTCTGATCCCGCCTATTACAGTCAGTCCAGCACCGAAATACCAGGCAATTCTTCTCTGAACAAGGAACAAAGCAACCCCAGACGATCGTTTCGGCCTTCATTGGGTCTCGTCAGTGAGGTGTAGCAGTATTCCTCTAAGCACACTGAGCAAGGAGTCCACGTCTGGTTTCCCCTTTTTCCCATAGGGAGACTAAATACACACAGAAAGAAATGCACTCACAGGAACGAACAACCAGCTCAATACCATTGTTAGCCTGTTCTATGGCGCTTTACCACCTGGGTGCAACTTCTTTTAGCCCAGCAATGCTTTACACAGAGAAGAACTTTCCTGTAGTATATCAGTCTGATCCCGCCTATTACGTTCAGTCCAGCACCGAAATACCAGGCAATTCTTCTCTGAACAAGGAACAAAACAACCCCAGACGATTGTTTCGGCCTTCATTGGGTCTCGTCAGTGAGGTGTAGCAGTATTCCTCTAAGCACACTGAGCAAGGAGTCCAAGTCTGGTTTCCCCTTTTTCCCATAGGGAGACTAAATACACACAGAGAGAAATGCACTCACAGGAACGAACAACCAGCTCAATACCATTGTTAGCCTGTTCTATGGTGATTTACCACCTGGGTGCAACTTCTTTTAGCCCAGCAATGCTTTTCACAGAGTAGAACTTTCCTGTAGTATATCAGTCTGATCCCGCCTATTACGGTCAGTCCAGCACCGAAATACCAGGCAATTCTTCTCTGAACAAGGAACAAAGCAACCCCAGATGATCGTTTCGACCTTCATTGGGTCTCGTCAGTGAGGTGTAGCAGTATTCCTCTAAGCACACTGAGCAAGGAGTCCACGTCTGGTTTCCCATAGGGAGACTAAATACACACAGAGAGAAATGCACTCACAGGAACGAACAACCAACTCAATACCATTGTTAGCCTGTTCTATGGCGATTTACCACCTGGGTGCAACTTCTTTTAGCCCAGCAATGCTTTTCACAGAGTAGAACTTTCCTGTAGTATATCAGTCTGATCCCGCCTATTACGGTCAGTCCAGCACCGAAATACCAGGCAATTCTTCTCTGAACAAGGAACAAAGCAACCCCAGACGATCGTTTCGGCCTTCATTGGGTCTCGTCAGTGAGGTGTAGCAGTATTCCTCTAAGCACACTGAGCAAGGAGTCCACGTCTGGTTTCCCCTTTTTCCCATAGGGAGACTAAACACACACAGAGAGAAATGCACTCACAGGAACGAACAACCAGCTCAATACCATTGTTAGCCTATTCTATGGCGATTTACCACCTGGGTGCAACTTCTTTTAGCCCAGCAATGCTTTTCACAGAGTAGAACTTTCCTGTAGTATATCAGTCTGATCCCGCCTATTACGGTCAGTCCAGCACCGAAATACCAGGCAATTCTTCTCTGAACAAGGAACAAAGCAACCCCAGACGATCGTTTCAGCCTTCATTGGGTCTCGTCAGTGAGGTGTAGCAGTATTCCTCTAAGCACACTGAGCAAGGAGTCCACGTCTGGTTTCCCCTTTTTCCCATAGGGAGACTAAATACACACAGAGAGAAATGCACTGACAGGAACGAACAACCAGCTCAATACCATTGTTAGCCTGTTCTATGGCCATTTACCACCTGGGTGCAACTTCTTTTAGCCCAGCAATGCTTTTCACAGAGTAGAACTTTCCTGTAGTATATCAGTCTGATCCCGCCTATTACGGTCAGTCCAGCACCGAAATACCAGGCAATTCTTCTCTGAACAAGGAACAAAGCAACCCCAGACGATCGTTTCGGCCTTCATTGGGTCTCGTCAGTGAGGTGTAGCAGTATTCCTCTAAGCACACTGAGCAAGGAGTCCACGTCTGGTTTCCCCTTTTTCCCATAGGGAGACTAAATACACACAGAGAGAAATGCACTCACAGGAACGAACAACCAGCTCAATACCATTGTTAGCCTGTTCTATGGCGATTTACCACCTGGGTGCAACTTCTTTTAGCCCAGCAATGCTTTTCACAGAGTAGAACATTCCTGTAGTATATCAGTCTGATCCCGCCTATTACGGTCAGTCCAGCACCGAAATACCAGGCAATTCTTCTCTGAACAAGGAACAAAGCAACCCCAGACGATCGTTTCGGCCTTCATTGGGTCTCGTCAGTGAGGTGTAGCAGTATTCCTCTAAGCACACTGAGCAAGGAGTCCATGTCTGGTTTCCCCTTTTTCCCATAGGGAGACTAAATACACACAGAGAGAAATGCACTCACAGGAACGAACAACCAGCTCAATACCATTGTTAGCCTGTTCTATGGCCATTTACCACCTGGGTGCAACTTCTTTTAGCCCAGCAATGCTTTTCACAGAGTAGAACTTTCCTGTAGTATATCAGTCTGATCCCGCCTATTACGGTCAGTCCAGCACCGAAATACCAGGCAATTCTTCTCTGAACAAGGAACAAAGCAACCCCAGATGATCGTTTCGGCCTTCATTGGGTCTCGTCAGTGAGGTGTAGCAGTATTCCTCTAAGCACACTGAGCAAGGAGTCCACGTCTGGTTTCCCCTTTTCCCCATAGGGAGACTAAATACACACAGAGAGAAATGCACTCACAGGAACGAACAACCAGCTCAATACCATTGTTAGCCTGTTCTATGGCGATTTACCACCTGGGTGCAACTTCTTTTAGCCCAGCAATGCTTTTCACAGAGTAGAACTTTCCTGTAGTATATCAGTCTGATCCCGCCTATTACGGTCAGTCCAGCACCGAAATACCAGGCAATTCTTCTCTGAACAAGGAACAAAGCAACCCCAGACGATCGTTTCGGCCTTCATTGGGTCTCGTCAGTGAGGTGTAGCAGTATTCCTCTAAGCACACTGAGCAAGGAGTCCACGTCTGGTTTCCCCTTTTTCCCATAGGGAGACTAAATACACACAGAGAGAAATGCACTCACAGTAACGAACAACCAGCTCAATACCATTGTTAGCCTGTTCTATGGCGATTTACCACCTGGGTGCAACTTCTTTTAGCCCAGCAATGCTTTTCACAGAGTAGAACATTCCTGTAGTATATCAGTCTGATCCCGCCTATTGCGGTCAGTCCAGCACCGAAATACCAGGCAATTCTTCTCTGAACAAGGAACAAAGCAACCCCAGACGATCGTTTCGGCCTTCATTGGGTCTCGTCAGTGAGGTGTAGCAGTATTCCTCTAAGCACACTGAGCAAGGAGTCCATGTCTGGTTTCCCCTTTTTCCCATAGGGAGACTAAATACACACAGAGAGAAATGCACTCACAGGAACGAACAACCAGCTCAATACCATTGTTAGCCTGTTCTATGGCCATTTACCACCTGGGTGCAACTTCTTTTAGCCCAGCAATGCTTTTCACAGAGTAGAACTTTCCTGTAGTATATCAGTCTGATCCCGCCTATTACGGTCAGTCCAGCACCGAAATACCAGGCAATTCTTCTCTGAACAAGGAACAAAGCAACCCCAGACGATCGTTTCGGCCTTCATTGGGTCTCGTCAGTGAGGTGTAGCAGTATTCCTCTAAGCACACTGAGCAAGGAGTCCACGTCTGGTTTCCCCTTTTTCCCATAGGGAGACTAAATACACACAGAGAGAAATGCACTCACAGGAACGAACAACCAGCTCAATACCATTGTTAGCCTGTTCTATGGCAATTCACCACCTGGGTGCAACTTCTTTTAGCCCAGCAATGCTTTTCACAGAGTAGAACTTTCCTGTAGTATATCAGTCTGATCCCGCCTATTACGGTCAGTCCAGCACCGAAATACCAGGCAATTCTTCTCTGAACAAGGAACAAAACAACCCCAGACGATCGTTTCGGCCTTCATTGGGTCTCGTCAGTGAGGTGTAGCAGTATTCCTCTAAGCACACTGAGCAAGGAGTCCACGTCTGGTTTCCCCTTTTTCCCATAGGGAGACTAAATACACACAGAGAGAAATGCACTCACAGGAATGAACAACCAGCTCAATACCATTGTTAGCCTGTTCTATGGTGATTTACCACCTGGGTGCAACTTCTTTTAGCCCAGCAATGCTTTTCACAGAGTAGAACTTTCCTGTAGTATATCAGTCTGATCCCGCCTATTACGGTCAGTCCAGCACCGAAATACCAAGCAATTCTTCTCTGAACAAGGAACAAAGCAACCCCAGACGATCGTTTCAGCCTTCATTGGGTCTCGTCAGTGAGGTGTAGCAGTATTCCTCTAAGCACACTGAGCAAGGAGTCCACGTCTGGTTTCCCCTTTTTCCCATAGGGAGACTAAATACACACAGAGAGAAATGCACTCACAGGAACGAACAACCAGCTCAATACCATTGTTAGCCTGTTCTATGGCGATTTACCACCTGGGTGCAACTTCTTTTAGCCCAGCAATGCTTTTCACAGAGTAGAACTTTCCTGTAGTATATCAGTCTGATCCCGCCTATTACGGTCAGTCCAGCACCGAAATACCAGGCAATTCTTCTCTGAACAAGGAACAAAGCAACCCCAGACGATCGTTTCGGCCTTCATTGGGTCTCGTCAGTGAGGTGTAGCAGTATTCCTCTAAGCACACTGAGCAAGGAGTCCACGTCTGGTTTCCCCTTTTTCCCATAGGGAGACTAAATACACACAGAGAGAAATGCACTCACAGGAACGAACAACCAGCTCAATACCATTGTTAGCCTGTTCTATGGCGATTTACCACCTGGGTGCAACTTCTTTTAGCCCAGCAATGCTTTTCACAGAGTAGAACTTTCCTGTAGTATATCAGTCTGATCCCGCCTATTACGGTCAGTCCAGCACCGAAATACCAGGCAATTCTTCTCTGAACAAGGAACAAAGCAACCCCAGACGATCGTTTCGGCCTTCATTGGGTCTCGTCAGTGAGGTGTAGCAGTATTCCTCTAAGCACACTGAGCAAGGAGTCCACGTCTGGTTTCCCCTTTTTCCCATAGGGAGACTAAATACACACAGAGAGAAATGCACTCACAGTAACGAACAACCAGCTCAATACCATTGTTAGCCTGTTCTATGGCGATTTACCACCTGGGTGCAACTTCTTTTAGCCCAGCAATGCTTTTCACAGAGTAGAACATTCCTGTAGTATATCAGTCTGATCCCGCCTATTACGGTCAGTCCAGCACCGAAATACCAGGCAATTCTTCTCTGAACAAGGAACAAAGCAACCCCAGACGATCGTTTCGGCCTTCATTGGGTCTCGTCAGTGAGGTGTAGCAGTATTCCTCTAAGCACACTGAGCAAGGAGTCCATGTCTGGTTTCCCCTTTTTCCCATAGGGAGACTAAATACACACAGAGAGAAATGCACTCACAGGAACGAACAACCAGCTCAATACCATTGTTAGCCAGTTCTATGGCCATTTACCACCTGGGTGCAACTTCTTTTAGCCCAGCAATGCTTTTCACAGAGTAGAACTTTCCTGTAGTATATCAGTCTGATCCCGCCTATTACGGTCAGTCCAGCACCGAAATACCAGGCAATTCTTCTCTGAACAAGGAACAAAGCAACCCCAGACGATCGTTTCGGCCTTCATTGGGTCTCGTCAGTGAGGTGTAGCAGTATTCCTCTAAGCACACTGAGCAAGGAGTCCACGTCTGGTTTCCCCTTTTTCCCATAGGGAGACTAAATACACACAGAGAGAAATGCACTCACAGGAACGAACAACCAGCTCAATACCATTGTTAGCCTGTTCTATGGCAATTTACCACCTGGGTGCAACTTCTTTTAGCCCAGCAATGCTTTTCACAGAGTAGAACTTTCCTGTAGTATATCAGTCTGATCCCGCCTATTACGGTCAGTCCAGCACCGAAATACCAGGCAATTCTTCTCTGAACAAGGAACAAAACAACCCCAGACGATCGTTTCGGCCTACATTGGGTCTCGTCAGTGAGGTGTAGCAGTATTCCTCTAAGCACACTGAGCAAGGAGTCCACGTCTGGTTTCCCCTTTTTCCCATAGGGAGACTAAATACACACAGAGGGAAATGCACTCACAGGAACGAACAACCAGCTCAATACCATTGTTAGCCTGTTCTATGGTGATTTACCACCTGGGTGCAACTTCTTTTAGCCCAGCAATGCTTTTCACAGAGTAGAACTTTCCTGTAGTATATCAGTCTGATCCCGCCTATTACGGTCAGTCCAGCACTGAAATACCAGGCAATTCTTCTCTGAACAAGGAACAAAGCAACCCCAGATGATCGTTTCGACCTTCATTGGGTCTCGTCAGTGAGGTGTAGCAGTATTCCTCTAAGCACACTGAGCAAGGAGTCCACGTCTGGTTTCCCCTTTTTCCCATAGGGAGACTAAATACACACAGAGAGAAATGCACTCACAGGAACGAACAACCAACTCAATACCATTGTTAGCCTGTTCTATGGCGATTTACCACCTGGGTGCAACTTCTTTTAGCCCAGCAATGCTTTTCACAGAGTAGAACTTTCCTGTAGTATATCAGTCTGATCCCGCCTATTACGGTCAGTCCAGCACCGAAATACCAAGCAATTCTTCTCTGAACAAGGAACAAAGCAACCCCAGACGATCGTTTCGGCCTTCATTGGGTCTCGTCAGTGAGGTGTAGCAGTATTCCTCTAAGCACACTGAGCAAGGAGTCCACGTCTGGTTTCCCCTTTTTCCCATAGGGAGACTAAATACACACAGAGAGAAATGCACTCACAGGAACGAACAACCAGCTCAATACCATTGTTAGCCTGTTCTATGGCGATTTACCACCTGGGTGCAACTTCTTTTAGCCCAGCAATGCTTTTCACAGAGTAGAACTTTCCTGTAGTATATCAGTCTGATCCCGCCTATTACGGTCAGTCCAGCACCGAAATACCAGGCAATTCTTCTCTGAACAAGGAACAAAGCAACCCCAGACGATCGTTTCGGCCTTCATTGGGTCTCGTCAGTGAGGTGTAGCAGTATTCCTCTAAGCACACTGAGCAAGGAGTCCACGTCTGGTTTCCCCTTTTTCCCATAGGGAGACTAAATACACACAGAGAGAAATGCACTCACAGGAACGAACAACCAGCTCAATACCATTGTTAGCCTGTTCTATGGCCATTTACCACCTGGGTGCAACTTCTTTTAGCCCAGCAATGCTTTTCACAGAGTAGAACTTTCCTGTAGTATATCAGTCTGATCCCGCCTATTACGGTCAGTCCAGCACCGAAATACCAGGCAATTCTTCTCTGAACAAGGAACAAAGCAACCCCAGACGATCGTTTCGGCCTTCATTGGGTCTCGTCAGTGAGGTGTAGCAGTATTCCTCTAAGCACACTGAGCAAGGAGTCCACGTCTGGTTTCCCCTTTTTCCCATAGGGAGACTAAATACACACAGAGAGAAATGCACTCACAGGAACGAACAACCAGCTCAATACCATTGTTAGCCTGTTCTATGGTGATTTACCACCTGGGTGCAACTTCTTTTAGCCCAGCAATGCTTTTCACAGAGTAGAACTTTCCTGTAGTATATCAGTCTGATCCCGCCTATTACGGTCAGTCCAGCACCGAAATACCAGGCAATTCTTCTCTGAACAAGGAACAAAGCAACCCCAGATGATCGTTTCGACCTTCATTGGGTCTCGTCAGTGAGGTGTAGCAGTATTCCTCTAAGCACACTGAGCAAGGAGTCCACGTCTGGTTTCCCCTTTTTCCCATAGGGAGACTAAATACACACAGAGAGAAATGCACTCACAGGAACGAACAACCAACTCAATACCATTGTTAGCCTGTTCTATGGCGATTTACCACCTGGGTGCAACTTCTTTTAGCCCAGCAATGCTTTTCACAGAATAGAACTTTCCTGTAGTATATCAGTCTGATCCCGCCTATTACGGTCAGTCCAGCACCGAAATACCAAGCAATTCTTCTCTGAACAAGGAACAAAGCAACCCCAGACGATCGTTTCGGCCTTCATTGGGTCTCGTCAGTGAGGTGTAGCAGTATTCCTCTAAGCACACTGAGCAAGGAGTCCACGTCTGGTTTCCCCTTTTTCCCATAGGGAGACTAAATACACACAGAGAGAAATGCACTCACAGGAACGAACAACCCGCTCAATACCATTGTTAGCCTGTTCTATGGCGATTTACCACCTGGGTGCAACTTCTTTTAGCCCAGCAATGCTTTTCACAGAGTAGAACTTTCCTGTAGTATATCAGTCTGATCCCGCCTATTACGGTCAGTCCAGCACCGAAATACCAGGCAATTCTTCTCTGAACAAGGAGCAAAGCAACCCCAGACGATCGTTTCGGCCTTCATTGGGTCTCGTCAGTGAGGTGTAGCAGTATTCCTCTAAGCACACTGAGCAAGGAGTCCACGTCTGGTTTCCCCTTTTTCCCATAGGGAGACTAAATATACACAGAGAGAAATGCACTCACAGGAACGAACAACCAGCTCAATACCATTGTTAGCCTGTTCTATGGCGATTTACCACGTGGGTGCAACTTCTTTTAGCCCAGCAATGCTTTTCACAGAGTAGAACTTTCCTGTAGTATATCAGTCTGATCCCGCCTATTACGGTCAGTCCAGCACCGAAATACCAGGCAATTCTTCTCTGAACAAGGAACAAAGCAACCCCAGACGATCGTTTCGGCCTTCATTGGGTCTCGTCAGTGAGGTGTAGCAGTATTCCTCTAAGCACACTGAGCAAGGAGTCCACGTCTGGTTTCCCCTTTTTCCCATAGGGAGACTAAATACACACAGAGAGAAATGCACTCACAGGAACGAACAACCAGCTCAATACCATTGTTAGCCTGTTCTATGGCAATTTACCACCTGGGTGCAACTTCTTTTAGCCCAGCAATGCTTTTCACAGAGTAGAACTTTCCTGTAGTATATCAGTCTGATCCCGCCTATTACGGTCAGTCCAGCACCGAAATACCAGGCAATTCTTCTCTGAACAAGGAACAAAACAACCCCAGACGATCGTTTCGGCCTACATTGGGTCTCGTCAGTGAGGTGTAGCAGTATTCCTCTAAGCACACTGAGCAAGGAGTCCACGTCTGGTTTCCCCTTTTTCCCATAGGGAGACTAAATACACACAGAGGGAAATGCACTCACAGGAACGAACAACCAGCTCAATACCATTGTTAGCCTGTTCTATGGTGATTTACCACCTGGGTGCAACTTCTTTTAGCCCAGCAATGCTTTTCACAGAGTAGAACTTTCCTGTAGTATATCAGTCTGATCCCGCCTATTACGGTCAGTCCAGCACTGAAATACCAGGCAATTCTTCTCTGAACAAGGAACAAAGCAACCCCAGATGATCGTTTCGACCTTCATTGGGTCTCGTCAGTGAGGTGTAGCAGTATTCCTCTAAGCACACTGAGCAAGGAGTCCACGTCTGGTTTCCCCTTTTTCCCATAGGGAGACTAAATACACACAGAGAGAAATGCACTCACAGGAACGAACAACCAACTCAATACCATTGTTAGCCTGTTCTATGGCGATTTACCACCTGGGTGCAACTTCTTTTAGCCCAGCAATGCTTTTCACAGAGTAGAACTTTCCTGTAGTATATCAGTCTGATCCCGCCTATTACGGTCAGTCCAGCACCGAAATACCAAGCAATTCTTCTCTGAACAAGGAACAAAGCAACCCCAGACGATCGTTTCGGCCTTCATTGGGTCTCGTCCGTGAGGTGTAGCAGTATTCCTCTAAGCACACTGAGCAAGGAGTCCACGTCTGGTTTCCCCTTTTTCCCATAGGGAGACTAAATACACACAGAGAGAAATGCACTCACAGGAACGAACAACCAGCTCAATACCATTGTTAGCCTGTTCTATGGCGATTTACCACCTGGGTGCAACTTCTTTTAGCCCAGCAATGCTTTTCACAGAGTAGAACTTTCCTGTAGTATATCAGTCTGATCCCGCCTATTACGGTCAGTCCAGCACCGAAATACCAGGCAATTCTTCTCTGAACAAGGAACAAAGCAACCCCAGACGATCGTTTCGGCCTTCATTGGGTCTCGTCAGTGAGGTGTAGCAGTATTCCTCTAAGCACACTGAGCAAGGAGTCCACGTCTGGTTTCCCCTTTTTCCCATAGGGAGACTAAATACACACAGAGAGAAATGCACTCACAGGAACGAACAACCAGCTCAATACCATTGTTAGCCTGTTCTATGGCCATTTACCACCTGGGTGCAACTTCTTTTAGCCCAGCAATGCTTTTCACAGAGTAGAACTTTCCTGTAGTATATCAGTCTGATCCCGCCTATTACGGTCAGTCCAGCACCGAAATACCAGGCAATTCTTCTCTGAACAAGGAACAAAGCAACCCCAGACGATCGTTTCGGCCTTCATTGGGTCTCGTCAGTGAGGTGTAGCAGTATTCCTCTAAGCACACTGAGCAAGGAGTCCACGTCTGGTTTCCCCTTTTTCCCATAGGGAGACTAAATACACACAGAGAGAAATGCACTCACAGGAACGAACAACCAGCTCAATACCATTGTTAGCCTGTTCTATGGTGATTTACCACCTGGGTGCAACTTCTTTTAGCCCAGCAATGCTTTTCACAGTGTAGAACTTTCCTGTAGTATATCAGTCTGATCCCGCCTATTACGGTCAGTCCAGCACCGAAATACCAGGCAATTCTTCTCTGAACAAGGAACAAAGCAACCCCAGATGATCGTTTCGACCTTCATTGGGTCTCGTCAGTGAGGTGTAGCAGTATTCCTCTAAGCACACTGAGCAAGGAGTCCACGTCTGGTTTCCCCTTTTTCCCATAGGGAGACTAAATACACACAGAGAGAAATGCACTCACAGGAACGAACAACCAACTCAATACCATTGTTAGCCTGTTCTATGGCGATTTACCACCTGGGTGCAACTTCTTTTAGCCCAGCAATGCTTTTCACAGAATAGAACTTTCCTGTAGTATATCAGTCTGATCCCGCCTATTACGGTCAGTCCAGCACCGAAATACCAAGCAATTCTTCTCTGAACAAGGAACAAAGCAACCCCAGACGATCGTTTCGGCCTTCATTGGGTCTCGTCAGTGAGGTGTAGCAGTATTCCTCTAAGCACACTGAGCAAGGAGTCCACGTCTGGTTTCCCCTTTTTCCCATAGGGAGACTAAATACACACAGAGAGAAATGCACTCACAGGAACGAACAACCCGCTCAATACCATTGTTAGCCTGTTCTATGGCGATTTACCACCTGGGTGCAACTTCTTTTAGCCCAGCAATGCTTTTCACAGAGTAGAACTTTCCTGTAGTATATCAGTCTGATCCCGCCTATTACGGTCAGTCCAGCACCGAAATACCAGGCAATTCTTCTCTGAACAAGGAGCAAAGCAACCCCAGACGATCGTTTCGGCCTTCATTGGGTCTCGTCAGTGAGGTGTAGCAGTATTCCTCTAAGCACACTGAGCAAGGAGTCCACGTCTGGTTTCCCCTTTTTCCCATAGGGAGACTAAATATACACAGAGAGAAATGCACTCACAGGAACGAACAACCAGCTCAATACCATTGTTAGCCTGTTCTATGGCGATTTACCACGTGGGTGCAACTTCTTTTAGCCCAGCAATGCTTTTCACAGAGTAGAACTTTCCTGTAGTATATCAGTCTGATCCCGCCTATTACGGTCAGTCCAGCACCGAAATACCAGGCAATTCTTCTCTGAACAAGGAACAAAGCAACCCCAGACGATCGTTTCGGCCTTCATTGGGTCTCGTCAGTGAGGTGTAGCAGTATTCCTCTAAGCACACTGAGCAAGGAGTCCACGTCTGGTTTCCCCTTTTTCCCATAGGGAGACTAAATATACACAGAGAGAAATGCACTCACAGGAACGAACAACCAGCTCAATACCATTGTTAGCCTGTTCTATGGCCATTTACCACCTGGGTGCAACTTCTTTTAGCCCAGCAATGCTTTTCACAGAGTAGAACTTTCCTGTAGTATATCAGTCTGATCCCGCCTATTACGGTCAGTCCAGCACCGAAATACCAGGCAATTCTTCTCTGAACAATGAACAAAGCAACCCAAGACGATCGTTTCGGCCTTCATTGGGTCTCGTCAGTGAGGTGTAGCAGTATTCCTCTAAGCACACTGAGCAAGGAGTCCACGTCTGGTTTCCCCTTTTTCCCATAGGGAGACTAAATACACACAGAGAGAAATGCACTCACAGGAACGAACAACCAGCTCAATACCATTGTTAGCCTGTTCTATGGCGATTTACCACCTGGGTGCAACTTCTTTTAGCCCAGCAATGCTTTTCACAGAGTAGAACATTCCTGTAGTATATCAGTCTGATCCCGCCTATTACGGTCAGTCCAGCACCGAAATACCAGGCAATTCTTCTCTGAACAAGGAACAAAGCAACCCCAGACGATCGTTTCGGTCTTCATTGGGTCTCGTCAGTGAGGTGTAGCAGTATTCCTCTAAGCACACTGAGCAAGGAGTCCACGTCTGGTTTCCCCTTTTTCCCATAGGGAGACTAAATACACACAGAGAGAAATGCACTCACAGGAACGAACAACCAGCTCAATACCATTGTTAGCCTGTTCTATGGCGATTTACCACCTGGGTGCAACTTCTTTTAGCCCAGCAATGCTTTTCACAGAGTAGAACTTTCCTGTAGTATATCAGTCTGATCCCGCCTATTACGGTCAGTCCAGCACCGAAATACCAGGCAATTCTTCTCTGAACAAGGAACAAAGCAACCCCAGAAGATCGTTTCGGCCTTCATTGGGTCTCGTCAGTGAGGTGTAGCAGTATTCCTCTAAGCACACTGAGCAAGGAGTCCACGTCTGGTTTCCCCTTTATCCCATAGGGAGACTAAATACACACAGAGAGAAATGCACTCACAGGAACGAACAACCAGCTCAATACCATTGTTAGCCTGTTCTATGGCCATTTACCACCTGGGTGCAACTTCTTTTAGCCCAGCAATGCTTTTCACAGAGTAGAACTTTCCTGTAGTATATCAGTCTGATCCCGCCTATTACGGTCAGTCCAGCACCGAAATAACAGGCAATTCTTCTCTGAACAAGGAACAAAGCAACCCCAGACGATCGTTTCGGCCTTCATTGGGTCTCGTCAGTGAGGTGTAGCAGTATTCCTCTAAGCACACTGAGCAAGGAGTCCACGTCTGGTTTCACCTTTTTCCCATAGGGAGACTAAATACACACAGAGAGAAATGCACTCACAGGAACGAACAACCAGCTCAATACCATTGTTAGCCTGTTCTATGGCGATTTACCACCTGGGTGCAACTTCTTTTAGCCCAGCAATGCTTTTCACAGAGTAGAACTTTCCTGTAGTATATCAGTCTGATCCCGCCTACTACGGTCAGTCCAGCACCGAAATACCGGGCAATTCTTCTCTGAACAAGGAACAAAGCAACCCCAGACGATCGTTTCGGCCTTCATTGGGCCTCGTCAGTGAGGTGTAGCCATATTCCTCTAAGCACACTGAGCAAGGAGTCCACGTCTGGTTTCCCCTTTTTCCCATAGGGAGACTAAATACACACAGAGAGAAATTGCCTGGTATTTCGGCGCTGGACTGACCGTAATAGGCGGGATCAGACTGATATACTACAGGAAAGTTCTTCTCTGTGAAAAGCTTTACTGGGCTAAAAGAAGCTGCACCCAGGTGGTAAATCGCCATAGAACAGGCTAATAATGGTATTGAGCCAGTTGTTCGTTCCTGTGAGTGTGCTTCTCTCTGTGTGTATTTAGTCTCCCTATGGGAAAAATGGGAAACCAGACGTGGACTCCTTGCTCAGTGTGCTTAGAGGAATATGGCTACACCTCACTGACGAGGCCCAATGAAGGCCGAAACGATCGTCTGGGGTTGCTGTGTTCCTTGTTCAGAGAGGAATTGCCTGGTATTTCAGCGCTGGACTGACCGTTAAAGGCGGGATCAGACTGATATACTACAGGAAAGTTCTTCTCTGTGAAAAGCTTTACTGGGCTAAAAGAAGCTGCACCCAGGTGGTAAATCGCCATAGAACAGGCTAACAATAGTATTGAGCCAGTTGTTCGTTCCTGTGAGTGTGCTTCTGTGTGTGTGTGTATATATATATATATATATATATATATATATATATATATATATATATATATAAAGATAACTTTCCAAGATAAAAACAAAAAGTTTTAATGTCTCCTTGGCTGCAACGCGTTTCTCGACCGCTCAAAGGTCGTTTCTTCATGCAAGTAAAACAACCTTTTTTACATGTGCATTTGATCACTATATGTGTGGAATTGTTTTCAGCCTTCAGCTAAAGGATTAGCTGACAGTCTACTAGCCGCTGCATTAAGGGCTAGCCTGCGTTCCATCACCGGTCACAGTATGGTGCAACTATATTCGATGAGCATTCACTCTCATACTCTCTGATATTTGTATTATCTGTAATACACTATGAGGTGCCCATTTCTTCTATCCAAGGTTTTATTTATTTTAAGGTAGTTAGTATGTTGTAACTTTAATTTAAAGTTAGGAAGTGTTAAGTTTAAGGGGTAATAGTTTAATTTAGTGTGTCGTGATATGGGGAGCCAGCGGTTTAGGGGTTAATACATTTAGTTTAGTATTTGCGATGTGGGGGAACGACGGTTTAGGAGTTAATTGGTTTAGTTTAGTATTTGCAATGTGGGAGGCCGGCGGTTTAGGGGTTAATAGGTTTATTATAGTGGTTGCAATGTGGGGGGCCGGTGGTTAATAGGTTTATTATAGTAGTTGCAATTGGGAGGGTCGGCGTTTTAGGGGTTAATAGGTTTATTTAGTGTTGGCTATGTGGGGTGTCGGCGGTTAAGGGGTTAATGCTTTATTTTAGTGTTGGCTATGTGGGTGGGCGACGGATTAAGGGTTAATAAGTTTAATAAAGTATTTGTGATGTGGGGGATGGCGGTTTAGGGGTTAATAGTGTAGTTTATGGTAGTTAGTGTACTTTGTCTGATCGCCGAATGGATTGCGGCAGTATAAGCTTTAACGCTAGCATAATAGCCAGACCACAGAACCTGTAATACAGGCGCATTGAAAATTCCACACTCAAACATCCTTTTTTGAGTGTGAAATGGAGAGTTGCGGTACAGGCTAAAACACTTGCGGTATAGCTGTACCGCAGCAACTTGTAATACGGGAGACCTGTCATTCTGTGCACAAAGGCCAATTTTTCAGCAGTATAGCCATACCGCAACACTTGTAATTTGGCCCAATGTTATTAACATCTCTTGTTATGAATTATCAACTTTACTATGCAGTGATTCAACCTACTCCCAGCTGATGAGTGGCAATAACCACGAAACAGCTGTCCTGGGATTGGTCGGAATCACTGTACTAACCCTAGCTAAGCTTAAAAGCTGTGTAATGCGGCAATGCTATGGCGTAAAGGGAAATCTGCCTTAAAAACCGTGCTAAAAGTAAAAAAGTGAGTCATTGTGAACCTCATTTGCATATGTCACACAGAATCCTTTGCTGCATTGGAAACAATGTAATCAGAGAGTTGCTGTAGGAAAAACTTGTCTAGATTTGTAAATAGTTTACACAATTAGTTATTTTCTCTACATTTTGTATTTAGTGGAGGATTTTAAACTCACTTTTGCCTCCCCATAATTTTAATTGCTGTTATATATATATATCTGTATATACCTATTCCTATAGATATAGAGGTATAGCAATATATTTTATATTAATATTATGAGATAGATATATATATATATATATATATATATATATATATATATGTATATATAAAAATATATATTTAATAATAAAAATAAAAAAAATGTCTATGTGAAGAACATAGGAATGTAAAATATGCGTAATGTGCTTTGAGTTTCATGCTTCAGGTCTAACACAGTGTCAGGTTATCACACATGAAAACGTAGTTATTGAAATATTACATATAAAATATAAAAAAATATTAATAATAATTTTAAAATATTATAGATACTGTTATATATATATATTATATGGATTATTTTGAATTTTTTACAGGATCTATAATAATTTTAATAATTATTATTAATGTTTTTAAATATGTTATATAATTCAATAATATACTGAACCGACTACATTTAGTTTCAATGGATTAAAAGCCTGTTAGAGACAGATATAAAATGAATATTTATAGTATCTATCTCACAGTGCTTAATGGCCCTTAATTGTGGCACTTAGGTTTAAATTAGTTGTCTACTACTCTAAGTAATCACTGTCTAGTTTGTAGATGATTTAGGACATTTGCATTTTTTTATTTTTTATTTTAAATTACAGATTTTTTTTTTAGCCTCTCTAGGGTGTATGAGGAAAGCACCTTTTTTTTTACAAAATAGTAAATATTCTACAGCAAAAATACTAAGGTCCAGATTACGATTGGAGCGGTATTTAAAGCTCCCTCTTGAGTGCTAACTATCAGCTAGATTACGAATTGTGCGTTAGGGTAAAAAAGCAGCATTAAGAGGTCCTAATGCTGCTTTTTTATGCCCGCTGGTATTACGAGTCTTGAAGGTTTTTTTTTTTTTTTAAATAATTTTTTATTGAGGAACAATGAAAAAAATTTAACAGCGAGAACAAAACATACGTGTAGGAGTTACACAGGCTAAACAGTTGTATAGCACAATTTTCGTTAGGACATAGGATTTTAGTAACATCATGTAACAATTATATTAGTATATATGGCATATTATAAAAAAAAATAACAAAAAAAAACAAGGTACTGTTCATCGCGAGGCAAAGGCATATATACATACATTATTTCCTCATTTTTCTTTTCATATATATATTAGATACATATGTATATGAGAGAATATAGAAACAAACGTTAAACTAGTATCTTACACTCTGAACAACCAGCGCAACCTAGATCGATTGAAAATCTCCTCATAATAGGTTCGTATCCCACTTGACACTATATGCAGTTTATCACTCAAGGAGAGTGAATATACAAGCTCGAATAAAATTGGCATGTTTGTATAGAGAAATGCTAAATGCTTGGGTGTTTAAGGGTATTAAGGGGCAGAGGGGAAGGGGGCACAGGGAAAGAAGAAGAGGAGGAGGTTAGGAAACAGGAGAAGGAGAGAGAAAAAAAAAAAAAAAGGGAAAAACCCCTATAGAGAGAGGGAGGGTTTACACCAATAGAGTTCATGTAAGTGATCTTGTACTATATGTTTCCCCGATGTCTACGAGGCCTGCGCCTCTTTCCATTTATTCCAAATCTCAAGGTATAGTTCTAGTTTGTTAGACTGTCTAAATGCAAACTCTTCCATCTGTCTAATATGATCAATTATAGCAAATATTTTCTTGGGTGTTGGAGAGGAAGTTTGTTTCCAATCCCTGGCAATAGCCAGTTTAGTAGCCATCATGACATATATGGTGAGATGTTTGTCAGCATCAGACATAGTTGGAAGTTGATGATGCAGGAGGCCCACTGAAGGGGTTGAGGTCAATGATATGCCTAGCATCCTAAGAACGTCAAATGCAAATCCCCAGATACCCCCAATTATAGGGCAATCCCACCAAATTTGGACCTGCGTACCTAAGCAACCGCAATTCCGCCAACATAGGGGGGAGGTCTTTCGATAATATTTATTCAGTGTGACCGGCACAAGGTGCCACCTGGTGGTTATTTTGTAATAAAGCTCCCATAAAGTTGCGCTATGTAAAATTTTCCTAGCACTGGTGAGCTCGTTGAGCCATATTGTGGTCTCAATATTAATGTTGAGTTCCTTTTCCCAAGCTTTGTACTGACTATGCTTAGTTGGTTGTAAGGGCGCCACCATTAAATTATAGTGGAATGAAAGAGAGCCTTTGAGTAGTTTGCCCAGACTCCATCTCTGTTCCCATCTAGTGGGAGGTCTTGTGGATTGACCCGATAGCCCCCAAGCCCTGAGGATACTTGCCAGTCTAATAAATTCAAAGTTCAGATATGAGGGTATGGAGAGCTTAGTCTTTACCTCTTCGAAAGATAATAGGGAGTCCCCGTTATATAAAGACGCGATAGGCTCATTAGCAGCCTCAGACCAGCTACCCACATGTGTCTCAGGCATGGAAATTAGAATATTTCGTATCTTATAAAGGGGGGAGGGGTGTGGAGCAATAGATTCCATGTTTTTTCTGTTATCCCAATGTACCAGGGTGTTCAGAATAAGGGGATGATCAATCCGCAGAGTTTTACGAACATGTGCCGGGATCCAAGGTAGGTCAGAAAGTAGAACAGCTCCAGGGAGGAGGGATTGCTCCACCTCGTACCATCTAGGTTGGTCCATCTCTGCGCTCCAACACACAAGATGAGACAACCGAGCGGCATCGTGGTATGTCAGAATACTAGGATAGGCTAGACCTCCCCTATCTATCGGTTGTTGAATCGTCGTGGTGGCGATTCTGGGTCTTCCACCCTTCCAAACATATTTTGAAATCAGACTCTGGAGCTTATTAAGTATAGGTCTCGGAACCGTCAGATTTATGCATCTGAAGAGGTACGTGATTTTAGGAAGAAGCGACATTTTGATCGCGGCAATTCGCCCTGTCCACGAGAATTCTCTGAATTCCCAGCTCTCAAGAAGCTTCCGGAACTCGGGAATACGGTCAGCAAAGTTTTTCTGGATCATGATTTCGGGGCTTGGGCTCAGGTGAATACCCAGATGCTTGATCGAGGTATTAGACCATTGGAATTCGTATTTCCTTTGTAGGATTTTCAGCTCAATTTCTGGAATATGAATATGTAGGACTTCTGTTTTGGAGTAGTTCAATTTGTAGAAACTACATTTGGAAAAAATATCCAGGCATTTAAAAACAGCTGTTAGGGATGAAGATGGGGAAGTAAGCAACAGGGTTACGTCGTCCGCAAATAACGCAATCTTGTGGACTGAACCTCCAAAATCGACCCCTTGAATATCAGGATCTTCTCTTATCAACTGAGCCAAAGGCTCAATAGCCAATGCAAATAGTATCGGAGACAGAGGACAGCCCTGCCTGGTTCCGTTCAGGATGGCAAACGGGGCAGATTGAAAACCCACTCCACTAATCTTTGCGGTGGGAGCTGAATATAGGACCTTGACCGCCCTAATAAACTGAGGAGGTATGTGAAAAGCTTCAAGGGTGCACCACAGGTAATCCCACCTGACCCTGTCAAACGCTTTCTCAGCGTCAAGAGACAGGGCCAAAAGGGAGTCCCCCCTGATATTAGTTTCATATAGTATGTCAAATATCCTTTGAGTGTTGTCCGGACCTTCCCTGCCAGGTATAAAGCCCACCTGATCAGGATGGACGAGTCTGCCAACAACCTTAGCTAGTCTGTTGGCAAGTATTTTAGAAAATAGCTTTATATCAGAGTTTATCAGGGAAATAGGTCTGTAACTCTGACAGGAGCCTTTGCCCGGTTTTAATATGGTGATGATGTCCGCCTCTAGAAATTCGCTCAGACATAACCCCGTGCTCATGAAAGAATTGAAAGTTCGTAACAAAATGGAAACTATGATTTCACTGAAAGATTTGTAGAAATGGCCCGTGAACCCGTCTGGGCCCGGGGCTTTGTTTCTCTTAAGTTGGGCGATAGCGTTTTTTAGTTCCTCTAGGGAGATTGGAGAACTAAGCATGTTTGATGCCTCTATGTTTAATTCTGGTAGACGCAATTTGCCCAGGAAAGCAGATATCTCTTCTATGGAGTAGACTTCAGTAGAAGTCTCACCTGCTAAGCTATACAGTTTAGAGTAAAAGGATCGAAACGCTTCACCAATATCTCTGGGAGATGTCACTGTGTTTCCTTCCATTGTGATGGAGGGAATGGTTCGTTGTGCTTGTTTTAATCTGAGTTTGGATGCTAGTAGAGAATTGGCTTTATTACTGTGGTAGTAATAGAATTGTTTAAGTCTAAAGAGAGTTTTTTGAATCTTAATGGCTTCAAGCCTATTAAGTTCTTCTTTCAGGAGCTCAAGCTTCTTCGCACCTTGCACAGATGGATTTAACTTTAGGAGGGAGGTCTGTTTTTTAAACTCGCATGTTAGTTCCGCCAGCGATCTACCCTGATTTTTCTTAAATGCATTAGCTTTATTAATTAATATCCCGCTAAGGTAAGCCTTAAGCGAGGCCCAAATAAGCTGTACATCTGTCTGCTCTGTATCATTAATTTGAATAAACTCTTGGATACTATTCCCAATTTCCTGTAAAGAGTGGGGATTTGCTAATACCCACACGAGTCTTGAAGGTTTAAGGTCACCGCACACTTTTTTGGCCTTACCGCAAAACGACTTAAGTAAACTTTGTAAAGTCTTTTTTCTATGGGACTTCCATAGCGCCGGTATTACAAGTCTGTCCAGGGAGGCCAAAAAGTGAACGGTACACCCTACCCTGTCAAGAGTCCTAACGCATTTAAAAGTCAGTAGTTATGAGTTTTATGGTACAACGCCGTAACATAAAACTCATAACTAAAGTGCTAAAAAGTACACTTACACCCATAAACTACCTATTAACCCCTAAACCGAGGCCCTCCCGCATCACAAATACTATAATAACATTATTAACCCCTAATCTTCCGCTTTGGACATCACCGCCACCTACATTATATTTAGGAACCCCTAATCTGCTGCCCCCAACATCGCCGACACCTACATTATATTTATTAATGTATTTATTATTGAAAAGTAAGATTATATAGCAACCGCAATTAGATTGCTATATGGATAGACAGGGATTTTAGCACATCTTTTTGGTTATGAAATGCTAAGCAAAATGCCCAGCTCCGCTAATAACGGTAAGTGAAGTCTACTTTCATTCACCACATACCTACATGTCATTCAGGGGATATAAACTTCCAAATTATTAACTAATATTAAGACATATGAACCAATGAAGCAAGGAAGCGTTGTTGGACAAATGCCTTAGCACAGATTCCGCTGTACAAATTTATTGTTAATCACACAGAACAACAAAGGGAATCACTAAAACTGTGAACTGTCTGCACTGACAACACCTCCAGTAGCGGGTGGTTACGTGCAAGGTGTAAAATCTGCCACCATAGTGATCCTTGAGGATCTATGTCAGTGCAACTCCTGTATATATTTAAAGCAATGAGCAAATTACACGTTAACAGCTAAATAATGTGTTAGGTGCATAGCTCCAAGTATTGTGCACAATACATCAATTGGCCAGTATTTAAATAGTCATCTCCAATACTTATAGTAGAGAGCAGTGTAGACTGTAGGGCAGTGCTTTCCAAACTGTGTGTCGGGACACACTAGTGTGTCGGCAGCAGTGTGTAGGTGTGTCCCTGCTTCAGCACAAATTTTTTTAAATTTAATTTTTTTTTTAAATTGTTTTTTGGTTTCTGACTTTCCGCCTACCTGCTACGCATATCACATGATTGACACGTGATTGATACCTAGTGGGTCACAGATCATCTTAACCAATTGGCACAGCTCAGTGGGAACTGAAACTATTACCATTGGCGGATTTGGCGGCACATTGGCTCCTGACTGCACGTGTAGTCTTCTTAATTGGCGCGTGACTGCAAGTGTAGCCAGTGAGTGGGACAGCAATGTGTTTGCAGCGTGGGCAGTAGTCAGTCGGACTCACAGAGCTCTGAGGGTGGCAGCTTAAACGCTGAGCTGAAGTCAGAAGTCAGTGGGGGTTTTTCTGCAGCTAGCTCCCAGTAGTGCATTGCTGCTCCTGCTCTTGATATATGGATAGGAAGTGGAAACTTAAAAATGCTTGATGATGAAATGTGAGTGTCTTTATCTAATATTCCACCAAATATTCAGAAACTGTGTTCATCCCATCAACCTCATACATCCCATTAAAATAGTAAGTAGCTATTGGTGTTATTTAACTTTTTTAATTCTTGCACATACATACTGTTACTTGTAAATACATTTTGTTATTATATAAATTTATGTATGTGTCCGTATCTTTTAAAACAAGTTAGTTTAACCTCCTTTTTGCAAGTACAACTGAATTACTGTGTCGCGAAATGATGTAAGTCTACAAAGTGTGTCACCAACATGAAAAGTTTGGAAAGCTCTGCTGTAGGGGGTTAGAAAACAACTCCAGTAACAGCAGGCACCACCAATAATGTTAGAGGTATCAGGTGTCATGTTATAATGAATCTGGATCTATGTTTATCAACCCCAAATTTACAGACTGACTGAGTGTTTAACATTAAGCAATAAACATATGTTAACTTATACAGAGGTTTTCAAAGACAAGCAAAGGCTATAGGGATAAGAAATAACAACTCCAGTATTCTGCGGGCGCCACCAGTATGGTAAAAGGTATCAGGTGTCATGAATATTAATATTTCTGGATCTATGTTAAAACAGCCCCAAAGCAGATCGTTTTGTCTTTCACAGTAAAATATATGCAGATAGTTTTAAACCAGTATCATATGGAATCTATCAAACATAGTGCACGAAATACAAGATGAAAAGGTTGCACACAAATTGTTGTTAAAGCGGTGTAAATAAAGCACCCAATGATTTGTCCCGTTACTTGGAGCCGTGTTTATACATGGTGCATCAAAACACCCTCTGGTATCTGAAGAATAACGGACTAGAATGTCAGAGTTATACGTTCAATTTGTTATACAACCATATTTTTGCTTTCAGTGAATGGATTTCCCAAATTCGTTTCTGTGTGGGCTGAATCAGCCTTAGTTGTTCACCATCATGCTGAGTTTAGCACAGCGTGGATGCCACAGCGATCTGTCCTTCATGCACGTCTATCTCCACTTCCTACGTCACTGCCGACGTACGTTTCCCCCCCCCCCCCACGTGACAGCCAGTAAACACAGGGGTTTCCACAGGGCAAAGCTCCCGGTAAGTCGATCTTCAGTGGGTTAGTGTTAGGTTTTTTTAAGGGTGTATTGGGTGAGTTGTATTTTTAGGTTAGGGACTTTGGGCCTGCAAAAGAGCAAACTGCCCTTTTAAGGGCAATGCCCATCCAAATGCCCTTTGCATGGGAGCTTAGGTTTTTTTAGATAGTATTTTATTTTGGGGGGTTGGTTGTGTGGGTGGTGGGTTTTACTGTTGGGGGGTTGTTTGTATTTTTTTTTACAGGCAAAAGAGCTGATTACTTTTGGGCAATGCCCCGCAAAAGGCCCTTTTAAGGGCTATTGGTAGTTTAGTTTAGGCTAGGGTTTTTTTTTTAAGTTTTTGGGGGGTATTTTAATAGGGCTATTAGATTAGGTGTAATTAGTTTAAATATCTGTAATTTGTTTTATTATTTTCTGTAATTTAGTGTTTGTTTTTTTTGTACTTTAGCTAATTTAATTTAATTTAGTTAATTGTATTTAATTTAGTTAATTGTATTTAATTTAGTTAATTGTATTTAATTTAGTTAATTTATTTAATTATAGTGTAGTGTTATGTGTTATTGTAACTTAGGTTAGGTTTTATTTTACAGGTACTTTTTTTATTTATTTTAGCTAGGTAGTTATTAAATAGTTAATAACTATTTAATAACTATTCTACCTAGTTAAACTAAATACAAACTTGCCTGTAAAATAAAAATAAACTAACTATTAGTTATATTGTAGCTAGCTTAGGGTTTATTTTACAGGTAAGTATTTAGTTTTAAATAGGAATAATTTATTTAATGATAGGAATATTTATTTAGATTTATTGTAATTATATTTAAGTTAGGGGGTGTTAGGATTACGGTTAGAATTAGGTTTAGAGGTTAATAACTTTAATATAGTGGCGGCGACGTTGGGGGCCGCAGATTATAGGTTAATAAATGTAGGTAGGTTGCAGCGACATTGGTGGCGGCAGATTAGGGGTTAATAAATATAATGTAGGTGTCGGTGATGTTGGGGGCAGCAGATTAGGGGTTCATAAGTATAATGTAGGTGGCGGTGTTGTCAGGAGCGGCAGATTAGAGGCTAATAATATAATGCAGGTGTCGGCAACGTTGGGGGCTGCAGATTAGGGGTTAATAAGTGTAAGATTAGGGGTGTTTAGACTCGGGGTTCATGTTAGGGTGTTAGGTATAGACATACATTTTATTTCCCCATAGGAATCAATGGGGCTGCGTTAAGGAGTTTTACGCTGCTTTTTTGCAGGTGTTAGACTTTTTTCAGTTGGCTCTCCCTGTTGATTCCTATGAGGAAATCAAGCACGAGCGCGTACGACCAGTTTACCGCTGACTTAAGCAGCGCTGGTATTGGAGTGCAGTAATGAGCAAAATTTTGCTCAACGCTCACTTCTTGTCTTTTAACGACTGGTTTCTGAAAACTCGTAATACCAGCGCTGCAGGTAAGTGAGAGAAAAGTGCTCGTTAGCACCTCATAGCCACTAACGCAAAACTCGTAATCTAGGCCTAAGCTTTTTGCACGCGTCAGGTAGTGCTCATATTTCAAATTGAAAGTAAACTAGAATATCGCTTGTGTGATAACATATTCTCCCATAGTAGTTAATAGAGAAAAAAGTGGAAAAAAACATGACAACTTACTTGCGTGCAAAACACAATCGCATATTCTCAAGTACGCTAACTCGACATGAAAATATGAATATTTCACATTTAGTGTATTTTGTGACACTTTTTTGTTTAGTTAACAGTTAACCAAAGCTCTGAGGATGCGGTAATCATTCTAGCGAAAATCGCTATTGCTCTCAAGCGATTGCATTTACTTTTAACTTGTAATAAGAGAGGAAAACCAGATGTGTGCAAACACCCCTTTTAAACCCTTTTTTTGCTTGTGCATAACTGATAACGCACCACTCGTAATCTGTCCCTAAATCTATACTGCATTGTTTACTGTGCATAATAGGCCTCTCTCGGGAGCAAGAGACATAAGTTAAACACAGACATACTATATCTGTTTGCGTCAAAAAAAAAAAAGCTTTAATCTAAGCTTTTTTTCATGGCAAAAATTATTTTTAATATGTTTATATAATAATCTTTCATTTGTATTTTTAGGTTTGAATGTCACTTTGGTATTTTAACACTAGAGTCTTTAAAACACAAGCAGAAGAGACTTTAGTGATTTAGATTACAATTATAGCATACAATGTCTGGCATTGCTGCAAAAACAAAAGCAGGAACTCAGTTCTGAACAATAGAGATAGTAGTTATATTTTAATATCTGAAGTTTTTTAACCATATTCATATAATGAGAATATTGGGTACCTAATTAAAGGGACATGAAACCACAAACTGTTCTTTAATGATTCAGATAGAACAAGCAATTTTAAACTTTCCAAATGACTTCTATTATCTAATTTGCTTAGTTATCTTGGTCTCATTTGCTGAAAAGGATAGCTGTTTAGGCTCAGAAGCTGGGAGCTAGATGGCTTTACATATATGTCTATTGTCATTGGCTTACCAATATGGTCAGCTAGCTCCCAGTAGTGCATTGCTGATCATTCAATAAAGGATACCAAGAGAATTAATTAATATTGATAATAGAAGTAAAACTTTGTTGGAAAGTTGTTTAAAAAAATGTATGCTCTGGTTGAATCATAAAATAAAAATGTTGGGCTTAATGGTGAGTTTATCTGGTTAACAATACACACTACATAATTGAGCACAATTAAAACACTGAGAGAAAATGTCTGCAGATGAGAGAAAAGAAACAGATCTTATGAGCATAGATAAAAGATACAGAAACACAATAGACAGAGCGGAGAAGATCAGGAAATGAAGGTAGCATAGCAAGATTCCAATGAATGGCAGTTACTTTGAAGCAGAAATAAAAATAACATTCACATGTCAAACAACATAGTTCTACACAGTGAGACTGCATTGTTTAGTACAAAATAATTAGGCATCTGTCAAGAAGCCAGTTATAAAATCATCCACCAAAACAAGAGAATACTGGCTCTAAAATAAATATTATTACTTGTTTTATTTTTGTTTGTTTATTATAGGCACCTACTGAGGAGATGCATCTTAAATAACTAGGTAATGTGAATTGCTACATGTATATGACATGAATGGGCTTTATATTTTTTCTGTCTCCCTGATAACATGATTTGCTCATTTCTATGTTTAAAGTCCATTGTTAGTTTCTGGGGGAAATTCTAACTCTGGGGTAGTTTTGATGGAATAGTTCATAAAAATTACTTTTTCTTTCTGATTGTAACCAATTTAGATTGGTCAAATTAAATTATTCACTAATGCCTAGATTACGAGTTTTGCGGTGCTAACGAGCTTTTTTTTTTTTTTTAATGCTACCTTAAGACAACGCTGGTATTACAGGTTTTTTTCAATCCGGCGTTAGCCGCAAAAAAGTGAGCGTAGAGCAGAATTTAGCTCCACATCTCACCTCAATACCAGCGTTGCTTACGGTAGCGGTAAGCTGGCTAAACGTGCTCATGCACGATTTCCCCATAGGAAACAATGGGGCTGAGCCAGCTGAAAAAAAACCTAACTCCTGCAAAAAAGCAGCGTCCAGCTTCTAAGGCAGCCCCTAACATGAACCCAGAGTCTAAACATCCCTAATCTTACACTTATTAACCCCTAATCTGCCGTCCCTGACATTGTCGCCACCTACATTATAATTATTAACCCCTACTCTGCCGCTCCAGACACAGCCGCCACCTACATTATCCCTATGAACCCCTAATCTGCTACCCCCAACATCGCCAAACCCTACATTATATTTATTAACCCCTAATCTGCCCCCCAATGTCACTGCAACCTAACTACATTTATTAACCCCTAATTAATAGTTACATTGTAGCTAGCGTAGGGTTTATATTTATTTTACAGGCAACTTTGTATTTATTTTAACTAGGTACAATAGCTGTTAAATAGTTATTAACTATTTAATAACTACCTAGCTAAAATAAATACAAAATTACCTGTAAAATAAATCCTAACCTAAGTTACAATTACACCTAACACTACACTATCATTAAATTAATTACCTAAACTACCTACAATTAAATACAATTAAATTAAATAAACTAAAGTACGAAAAAAACAAACACTAAATTACAGAAAATAAAAAAATAATTAAATTTTTTAAAACTAATTACACCTAATCTAACCCCCCTAATAAAATAAAAAAAGCCCCCCAAAATAATAAAATTCCCTACCCTATACTAAATTACAAATAGCCCTTAAAAGGGCCTTTTGCGGGGCATTGCCCCAAAGTAATCAGCTCTTTTACCTGTAAAAAAAATACAATACCCCCAACATTAAAACCCACCACCCACACACCCAACCCTACTCTAAAACCAACCCAATCCCCCCTTAAAAAACCTAACACTACCCCCTTGAAGATCTCCCTACCTTGAAACGTCTTCACCCAGCCGGGCACAAGTAGACCTCCAGAGGGGCAGAAGTCTTCATCCGATCCGGGAAGAAGAGGTCCTCCAAGTGGCAGAAGTCTTCATCCAGGCGGCATCTTCTATCTTCATCCATCCGGAGCGGAGCGGGTCCATCTTCAATCCAGCCAACGCGGAGCATCCTCTTCAAACGAAGTCCAAGCAAAGAATGAAGGTTCCTTTAAATGACGTCATCCAAGATGGCGTCCCTTGAATTCCGATTGGCTGATAGGATTCTATCAGCCAATCGGAATTAAGGTAGGAAAAATCCTATTGGCTGATTCAATCAGCCAATAGGATTGAAGTTCAATCCTATTGGCTGATCCAATCAGCCAATAGGATTGAGCTTGCATTCTATTGGCTGTTCCAATCAGCCAATATAATGCGACCTCAATCCTATTGGCTGATTGCATCAGCCAATAAGATTTTTCCTACCTTAATTCCGATTGGCTAATAGAATCCTATCAACCAATCAGAATTCAAGGGACACCATCTTGGATGACATCATTTAAAGGAACCTTCATTCTTCGCTTGGACTTCATTTGAAGAGGATGCTCCGTGTCCACTGGATTAAAGATGGACCCGCTCCGCTCCAGATGGATGAAGATAGAAGATGCCGCCTGGATGAAGACTTCTGCCGCTTGGAGGACCTCTTCTTCCCCGATTGGATGAAGACTTCTGCCCTTCTGGAGGTCCACTTGTGCCCGGCTGGGTGAAGACGTCTCAAGGTAGGGAGATCTTCAAGGGGTTAGTGTTAGGTTTTTTTAAGGGGGGATTGGGTGGGTTTTAGAGTAGGGTTGGGTGTGTGGGTGGTGGGTTTTAATGTTGGCGGGGTATTGTATATTTTTTTTACAGGTAAAAGAGCTGATTACTTTGGGGCAATGCCCCGCAAAAGGCCCTTTTAAGGGCTATTTGTAATTTATTATAGGGTAGGGAATTTTATTATTTTGGGGGGCTTTTTTATTTTATTAGTGGGTTTAGATTATGTATAATTAGTTTTAAAAAAAAATAATTATTTCTTTATTTTCTGTTTATTGTTTTTCGTACTTTAGTTTATTTTATTTAATTGCAGTTAGTTTAGGTAATTAATTTAATTATAGTGTAATTGTAACTTATGTTAGGATTTATTTTACAGGTAAATTTGTACTTATTTTAACTAGGTAGTTATTAAATAGTTAATAACTATTTAATAACTATTCTACCTAGTTAAAATAAATACAAACTTGCCTGTAAATTAAATATAAACCCTAAGCTAGCTACAGTGTAACTATTAGTTATATTGTAGCTAGCTTATTGTTTATTTTACAGGTAAGTATTTAGTTTTAAATAGTATTAATTTATTTAATTGTAGTAATTTTATTTCGTTTTAATTAAATTATATTTAAGTTAGGGGGGTTAGACTTTAGACTAGGTTTAGGGGTTAATAAATTTAATATAGTAGCGGCGACGTTGGGGGCGGCAGATAAGGGGTTAATAAATGTAGATAGGTGTCGGCGATGTTAGGGATGGCAGATTAGGGGTTTGCGAGACAGGAGTGCGGAGGTTTTGGGGTTAATATATTTATTAAAGTGGCGGCGATGTCCGGTAGGCAGATTAGGGGTTAAATCATTTATTTAAGTGTTTGCGATGTGGGGGGCCTCGGCTTAGGGGTTAATAGGTAGTTTATGGGTGTTAGTGTACTTTTTATTACTTTAGTTAAGAGTTTTATGTTACGGCGTTAGCCCATAAAACTCTTAACTACTGACTTTTAAATGCGGTAGGAGTTTTGACAGTAGAGGGTCTACCGCTCACTTCTTCCAAGACTCGTAATTCCGGCGTTAGGCAAATCCCATTAAAAAGATAGGATACGCAATTGACGTAAGGGGATTTGCGGTAAGCTCGAGTCGCAAGAAAAGTGAGCGGTACACCTGTACCTTCCAGACTCATAATACCAGCGGGTGTTAAAAAGCAGCGTTGGGACCTCTCAGCGCTGCTTTTTAAGGCTAACGCAAGACTCGTAATCTAGCCGTAAGTAATTACACTGAATTTGAATGCTTTCAGAGATATTGAAAAGTGCAGGTGCTTCCTTATCTATTAATCAGATAATGCTAGATTCTATCAAATAGAATGACTATTGTTGTCATAATTAAGTTTTACTTATTCAGGGGTTAGTAAAACACTCCAGGGTACATAAGATCTAGTAAATACAAGAGGTAAGAACTCCTAGAACTGAAATCACTGTGATTCCTATTTACTGTGAATGGAAACCAGCCGGTGTTTCGCCAGCTAAAAATAACACGCCATCCACAGCGTTAATAACTTGAATAAAGAAAGATTTTCCAAACAAGTGAGTAGGCCATGTTTCAAGACAACAATATTACCATTGCACTAGTGCAAAGTTAAAAACTCAAAAATTTATTGACAAACTTTAAAACTTAAAATTTGCAGAGGACACAAAACGGAGGAGTGTAGGTGATAAGGACACAGCCTACGTCAACTGATGCGCTTCACACCTTGATGGCGCTTTCTCAAAGACAGGGTACATAAGATCGAGTATAGGTCATATAACTCATATTTGGCCATGTATATCATTCAAATTAATTATATCCTGATCTGACTTTACACAAAGGCCTCTAGTTATCAAGCCGTCAACCTCAAAGACGCTGGAATTCCGCAGAGTATTTGTGGCGAGGCTGATTCGCCTAAGTTATCAAGCCCTACTGCCCGGCAAAAGTAGAATATAGTGATGTAAGCTTCGATCCGCCAGACTCAGTCCGACACAGATCGATTCTTACGTCACTCCAGATCAGCCAATAGAATGCAAGCTCAATCTGATTGGCTGATTGGATCAGCCAATCAGATTGAACTTGAATCTGATTGGCTGATTGAATCAGCCAATCAGATTTTTCCTACATTAATTCCGATTGGCTGATAGAATCCTATCAGCCAATCGGAATTCGAGGGACGCCATCTTGGATTCATTCGGCGAGTAGGCGTCGGTAAAGAAGGATGGATCCGTGTCGGCTGCTTTGAAGATGGCTCCGCTCCACTCCGGATGGATGAAGATTGAAGACGCCGCCTGGATGAAGACTTCTATCGGATGGAAGACCTCTTCAGCACCCCTTGGATGAAGACTTCTATCGGATGGAAGACCTCTTCAGCGTCCCTTGGATGAAGACTTCTATCGGATGGAAGACATCTTCAGCGCCCCTTGGATGAAGACTTCTATCGGATGGAAGACATCTTCAGCGCCCCTTGGATGAAGACTTCGGCCCGGCTGGGTGAACACGACTCAAGGTAAGGAGATCTTCAGTAGTGTTAGGTTTATTTAAGGGGGGTTTGGGTGGGTTAGAGTAGGGGTATGTGGGTGGTGGGTTTTAATGTTGGGGAGGGGTTTACAGGCAAAAGAGCTGATTACTTTGGGGCATGCCCCGCAAAAAGCCATTTTAAGAGCTGGTTACTTTGTAATGTAGTATAGGGTAGGGACTTTTATTATTTTAGGGTTTTTTTATTTTATTAGGGGACTTAGATTAGGTGTAATTAGTTTAAAATTCTTGTAATATTTTTTTTATTTTCTGTAATTTAGTGTTTCTTTTTTTTGTACTTTAGTTAGTTTATTTAATTGTATTTAATTGTAGCTACTTGAAGTTAATTAATTTAATTTATTTAATGATAGTGTAGTGTTAGGTTTAATTGTAACTTAGGTTAGGATTTATTTTACAAGAAATTTTAGATTTATTTTAGCTAGGTGGTTATTAAATAGTTAATAACTATTTAATAACTATTGTACCTAGTTAAAATAAATACAAAGTTGCCTGTAAAATAAATATAAATCCTAAGATAGCTACAATGTAATTATTAATTACATTGTAGCTATCTTAGGGTTTATTTTACAGGTAAGTATTTAGTTTTAAATAGGAATAATTTATTTAATGATAGTGTAGTGTTAGGTGTAATTGTAACTTAGGTTAGTTTTTATTTTACAGGTAAATTTGTCTTTATTTTATCTAGGTAGCTATTAAATAGTTAATAACTATTTAATAGCTATTGTACCTAGTTAAAATAAATTTAAATTTGCCTGTAACATAAAAATAAATCCTAAAATAGCTACAATATAATTATTATTTATATTGTAGCTATATTAGGGTTTATTTTATAGGTAAATATTTATTTTTAAATAGGAATAATTTAGTTAATAAGAGTAATTTTTATTTAGATTTATTAAAATAATATTTAAGTTAGGGGGTGTTAGGGTTAGTGTTAGACTTAGGTTTAGTGGTTAATTAGCTTAATATAGATGGCGTCGGTATAGGGAGGGCAGATTAGGGGTTAATAAGTTTAATATAGGTGGCGGCGGGGTCCGGGAGCGGCGGTTTAGGGATTAAACAATTTATTTAGTTGCGATGGGGTACGGGATCCGCAGGATAGGGGTTAATATATTTATTATAGGTGGCGGCAGTATAGGGGGGCAGGATAGGGGTTAATAGGTATTATGTAGGTGGCGGCAGGGTCCGGGAGCGGCGGTTTAGGGGTTAACATATTTATTATAGTTGTGGCAGGGTCCGGGAGTGGCGGTTTAGGGGCTAATAACTTTATTTAGTTGCGGGGGGCTCTGGGGGCGGCGGTATAGGGGGTAGAACAGTATAGTATAGTGTGAGTGCTTAGTGACAGCTTATCAATAAAGCTGTAGAAAAGCCGAAGGGCAGCAAGATCGGATGAGTGATAACAATAACAGTCCGCTGCTCATCTCCCCGTACTTGGTCCGCGGCTTTTTGACAGCTTTTTTGATAACTTTGGCGAGCGTATTCAGGTCCGCGGCAGTTATGTGAGGCGAGCTTAGGCGGGCGTATTGGGGACGACAATGGCAGGTACGTACGGAACTTGATAAGTAGAGGCCAAAGGGTGCACTCTCCTTTGTGTAAATATCTGATCAGGTTACCCACCTTCTAATTAAGGATACTTAAATCTTAATAGGAGAGAGTGTCTGTGATAACTGTGATCATGTGACACATCATCAACCAATCTGAATTTTACTTACATAGGTCCCACACACATTTATAGAGATATTGATTTAGTTACAAAGAGCTATATGAACCAAATCATTAATTAAATGTATAATAAACTCTATCGGCTAGATTTAGAGTTTTGTCGGTAACGACCCGCGTATCTAACGCTGGCTTTTTTCTGGCCGCACCTTTAAAATAATGGCTGCGTTAGGCTCCAAAAAAGGAGCGTAGAACATATTTAACGCCACTGCAATTCTCGATACCAGAGTTGCTTACGGACGCGGCCAGCCTCAAAAACGTGCTCGTGCACGATTCCCCCATAGGAAACAATGAGGCTGTTTGAGCTGAAAAAAACCTAACACCTGCAAAAAAGCCGCGTTCAGCTCCTAACGCAGCCCCATTGTTTGCTATGGGGAAACACTTCCTACGTCTGCACCTAACACTCTAACATGTACCCCGAGTCTAAACACCCCTAACCTTACACTTATTAACCCCTATTCTGCCGCCCCCCGCTATCGCTGACCCCTGCATATTATTATTAACCCCTAATCTGCCGCTCCGTAAACCGTCGCTACTTACATTATCCCTATGTACCCCTAATCTGCTGCCCCTAACACCGCCGACCCCTATATTATATTTATTAACCCCTAATCTGCCCCCCACAACGTCGCCTCCACCTGCCTACACTTATTAACCCCTAATCTGCCGAGCGGACCGCACCGCTATTATTATAAAGTTATTAACCCCTAATCCGCCTCACTAACCCTATAATAAATAGTATTAACCCCTAATCTGCCCTCCCTAACATCGCCGACACCTAACTTCAATTATTATCCCCTAATCTGCCGACTGGAGCTCACCGCTATTCTAATAAATGTATTAACCCCTAAAGCTAAGTCTAACCCTAACACTAACACCCCCCTAAATTAAATATAATTTAAATCTAACGAAATTAATTAACTCTTCTTAAATAAATTATTTCTATTTAAAGCTAAATACTTACCTGTAAAATAAATCCTAATATAGCTACAATATAAATTATAATTATATTATAGCTATTTTAGGATTTATATTTATTTTACAGGTAACTTTGTATTTATTTTAACCAGGTACAATAGCTATTAAATAGTTAAGAACTATTTAATAGCTAAAATAGTTAAAATAATTACAAATTTACCTGTAAAATAAATCCTAACCTAAGTTACAATTAAACCTAGCACTACACTATCAATAAATAAATTAAATAAAATACCTATAATTATCTACAATTAAACCTAAAACTACACTATCAATAAATAAATTAAATACAATTCCTACAAATAAATACAATGAAATAAACTAACTAAAGTACAAAAAATAAAAAAGAACTAAGTTACAAAAAATAAAAAAACATTTACAAATATTACAAATATATTACAACAATTTTAAACTAATTACACCTACTCTAAGCCCCCTAATAAAATAACAAAGCCCCCAAAATAAAAAAATGCCCTACCCTATTCTAAATTACTAAAGTTCAAAGCTCTTTTACCTTACCAGCCCTGAACAGGGCCCTTTGCGGTGCATGCCCCAAGAATTTCAGCTTCAGACACGACTCTAAAGCTAAGTCTAACCCTAACACTAACACCCCCCTAAATTAAATATAATTTAAATCTGACAAAATTAATTAACTCTTCTTAAATAAATTATTCCTATTTAAAGCTAAATACTTACCTGTAAAATAAATCCTAATATAGCTACAATATAAATTATAATTATATTATAGCTATTTTAGGATTTATATTTATTTTACAGGTAACTTTGTATTTATTTTAACCAGGTACAATAGCTATTAAATAGTTAAGAACTATTTAATAGCTAAAATAGTTAAAATAATTACAAATTTACCTGTAAAATAAATCCTAACCTAAGTTACAATTAAACCTAGCACTACACTATCAATAAATAAATTAAATAAAATACCTATAATTATCTACAATTAAACCTAAAACTACACTATCAATAAATAAATTAAATACAATTCCTACAAATAAATACAATGAAATAAACTAACTAAAGTACAAAAAAAAAAAGAACTAAGTTACAAAAAATAAAAAAACATTTACAAACATTACAAATATATTACAACAATTTTAAACTAATTACACCTACTCTAAGCCCCCTAATAAAATAACAAAGCCCCCAAAATAAAAAAAATGCCCTACCCTATTCTAAATTACTAAAGTTCAAAGCTCTTTTACCTTACCAGCCCTGAACAGGGCCCTTTGCGGGGCATGCCCCAAGAAGTTCAGCTTCAGACACGACTCTAAATAGGGCCCTGTTCAGGGCTGGTAAGGTAAAAGAGCTTTGAACTTTAGTAATTTAGAATAGGGTAGGGCATTTTTTTATTTTGGGGGGGGCTTTGTTATTTTATTAGGCGGCTTAGAGTAGGTGTAATTAGTTTAAAATTCTTGTAATATATTTCTAATGTTTGTAAATATTTTTTTATTTTTTGTAACTTAGTTCTTTTTTATTTTTTGTACTTTAGTTAGTTTATTTCATTGTAGTTATTTGTAGGAATTGTATTTAATTTATTTATTGATAGTGTAGTGTTAGGTTTAATTGTAGATAATTATAGGTATTTTATTTAATTTATTTGTTGATAGTGTAGTGTTAGGTTTAATTGTAACTTAGGTTAGGATTTATTTTACAGGTAAATTTGTAATTATTTTAACTATTTTAGCTATTAAATAGTTCTTAACTATTTAATAGCTATTGTACCTGGTTAAAATAAATACAAAGTTACCTGTAAAATAAATATTAATCCTAAAATAGCTATAATATCATTATAATTTATATTGTAGCTATATTAGGATTTATTTTACAGGTAAGTATTTAGCTTTAAATAGGAATAATTTATTTAAGAAGAGTTAATTAATTTCGTTAGATTAAAATTATATTTAACTTAGGGGGGTGTTAGTGTTAGGGTTAGATTTAGCTTTAGGGGTTAATACATTTATTAGAATAGCGGTGAGCTCCAGTCGGCAGATTAGGGGTTAATAATTGAAGTTAGGTGTCGGCGATGCTAGGGAGGGCAGATTAGGGGTTAATACTATTTATTATAGGGTTAGTGAGGCGGATTAGGGGTTAATAACTTTATTATAGTAGCGGTGCGGTCCGCTCGGCAGATTAGGGGTTAATAAGTCTAGGCAGGTGGAGGCGATGTTGAGGGGGGCAGATTAGGGGTTAATAAATATAATATAGGGGTCGGCGGTGTTAGGGGCAGCAGATTAGGGGTACATAGCTATAATGTAGGTGGCGGCTCTTTGCGGTCGGCAGATTAGGGGTTAATTATTGTAGGTAGCTGGCGGCGACCTTGAGGGGGGCAGATTAGGGGCTAATAAATATAATATAGGGGTCGGCGGTGTTAGGGGCAGCAGATTAGGGGTACATAAGGATAACGTAGGTGGCGGTCGGCAGATTAGGGGTTAATTTTTTAGGTAGCTGGCTGCGACATTGTGGGGGGCAGGTTGGGGTTAATAAATATAATATAGGGGTTGGCGGTGTTAGGGGCAGCAGATTAGGGGTACATAAGTATAACGTAGGTGGCGGTCGGCAGATTAGGGGTTAAAAAATTTATTCGAGTGTCGGCGATGTGGGGGGGCCTCGGTTTAGGGGTACATAGGTAGTTTATGGGTGTTAGTCTACTTTAGAGCACAGTAGTTAAGAGCTTTATGAACCGGCGTTAGCCCAGAAAGCTCTTAACTACTGACGTTTTTCTGCGGCTGGAGTTTTGTCGTTAGATTTCTAACGCTCACTTCAGACACGACTCTAAATACCGGAGTTAGAATGATCCCATTGAAAAGATAGGATACGCAATTGACGTAAGGGGATCTGCGGTATGGAAAAGTCGCGGCTGGAAAGTGAGCGTTAGACCCTTTTTTGAATGACTCCAAATACCGGCGGTAGCCTAAAACCAGCGTTAGGAGCCTCTAACGCTGGTTTTCACGGCTACCGCCAAACTCCAAATCTAGACCTATATAAGCATACCACCGTGGCATGTTTTATTTGCATAATGTTACTTCCACCTTTTATTTAGACTGTTATAACGTCACCAATAACATTCGATGTATCACATTATCATCATTCCATGTAGTCTATTTTTTATAAATATACCCAAGAATTGTTTGAATTCATTCCTGTGAGTAAGTGCGATTTAACCAGAAAATCTATATAGTTTCTATTCTTAAAAGTAGTGGCTGCAAATGACCCTCTGTTATTCCTGTTTTATAGTTCAAAGCCTCCATATTTTAATCTCTTTTCTTTGGAATTATGGTACTGCAGAAATGAATAGCCTATAAAAAGACTTGTTTCTTTTTCTCCAGGTCTTTCCTAGCACTGACTGACATAGACATAGTTTACAAAGGGACATTAGTGCAAAAATAACATGCTCGGAAAAGTTTAACCTTTATACCTATAAATGTATATTCTTTATAAACAGTACAATATTCACTTAGCTTTATGGTCTTAAATGACATTTCATTTTAGTTTACACACATACACTCGCTCAAATGTATATTATTGGTAATAAATAATGAAATATCTATGTAAAATAAAATAAAAGCCAAGAACAAAATGCATAGAATATAGAACACTGTCAATCCTTTAGTGCTAGAAAGATACCAGTGATGTTGTATAAGTGTCCCATAGAATCACATTTGCAGGCTATGTTGCTAATGTCAAGAAATTATCGCCTAGATTTAGAGTTCTGCGTTAGCCGTCAAAAGCAGCGTTAAGTGGTCCTAACGCTGCTTTTTACTGCCCGCTGGTATTTAGAGTCAGGCAGGAAAGGGTCTAACGCTCACTTTCCAGCTGTGACTTTTCCATACAGCAGATCCCCTTACGCCAATTGCGTATCCTATCTTTTCAATGGGATCTTCCTAACGCCGGTATTTAGAGTCTTGGCTGAAGTGAGCGGTACACCATCTACCAACGAGACACCAGCCGCAGAAAAAAGTCAGGAGTTAAGAGCTTTATGGGCTAACACCGGTTTATAAAGCTCTTAACTACTGTGCTCTAAAGTACACTAACACCCATAAACTACCTATGTCCCCCTAAACTGAGGCCCCCCCACATCGCCGCCACTCTAATAAAAAGTTTTAACCCCTAATCTGCCGACCGCACACCGCCCCCACCTACATTATCCCTATGTACCCCTAATCTGCTGCCCCTAACATCACCGACACCTACATAATATTTATTAACCCCTAATCTGCCCCCCCAACGTCGCCGCTACCTTACCTACACTTATTAACCCCTAATCTGCCGACCAGACCTCGCCGCCACTATAATAAATGTATTAACCCCTAAACTGCCTCACTCCCGCCTCAAAAACCCTATAATAAATAGTATTAACCCCTAATCTGCCCTCCCTAACATCGTCGACACCTAACTTCAAGTATTAACCGCTAATCTGCCGACCGGACCTTGCCGCTACTCTAATAAATGTATTAACCCCTAAAGCTAAGTCTAACCTTAACCCTAACACCCCCCTAAGTAAAATATAATTTTTATCTAACGAAATAAATGATTTCTTATTAAAAAATTAATCCTATTTAAAGCTAAATACTTACCTGTAAAATAAACCCTAATATAGCTACAATATAAATAATAATTACATTGTAGCTATTTTAGGATTTATATTTATTTTACAGGCAACTTTGTATTTATTTTAACTAGGTACAATAGCTATTAAATAGTTATTAACTATTTAATAGCTACCTAGCTAAAATAATTACAAAATTGCCTGTAAAATAAATCCTAACCTAAGTTACAATTAAACCTAACACTACACTATCAATAAATTAATTAACTAAACTACCTACAATTACCTACAATTAAATCAACTAAACTAAATTACAAAAAAAACCCACTAAATTACAAAAAAAAAAGATTACAAGAATTTTAAACTAATTACACCTACTCTAAGCCCCCTAAAAAAATAACAAAGCTCCCCAAAATAAAAAAAATGCCCTACCCTATTCTAAAATAAAAGGTTAACAGCTCTATTACCTTACCAGCCCTTAAAGGGCTTTTTGTGGGGCATGCCCCAAAGAAATCAGCTCTTTTGCCTGTAAAAAAAAAACATGCAATACCCCCCCAACATTATAACCCACCACTCACATACCCCTAATCTAACCCACCCAAACCCCCCTTAAAAAAAACTAACACTAAGCCCCTGAAGATCTTCCTACCTTGTCTTCACCCAGCCGGGTACCATCCGATCCGTCCAGAAGAGGGTCCAAAGTCTTCATCCTATCGGGCCAGAAGAGGTCTTCCATCCGGAGCGGAGCGGGTCCATCTTGAAGCAGCCGGCGCGGATCCATCCTCTTCTTCCGACGTCCTAACACCGAATGAAGGTTCCTTTAAATAACGTCATCCAAGATGGCGTCCCTCAAATTCCGATTGGCTGATAGGATTCTGTCAGCCAATTGGAATTAAGGTAGGGAAAATCTGATTGGCTGATTGAATCAGCCAATCAGATTCAAGTTCAATCGGATTGGCTGATCCAATCAGCCAATCAGATTGAGCTTGCATTCTATTGGCTGTTCCAATCAGCCAATCGGAATACGAGGGACGCCATCTTGGATGACGTCATTTAAAGGAACCTTCATTCGGTGTTAGGACGTCGGAAGAAGAGGATGGATCCAGGCCGGCTGCTTCAAGATGGACCCGCTCCGCTCCGGATGGAAGAAGATAGAAGATGCCGTCTGGATGAAGACTTCGGACCCTCTAGAGGACCTCTAGTGCTGGATAGGATGAAGACTTCGGACCCTCTTCTGGACGGATCGGATGGTACCCGGCTGGGTGAAGACAAGGTAGGAAGATCTTCTGGGGCTTTGTGTTAGGTTTTTTATGGGGGGGTTTGGGTGGGTTAGATTAGGGGTATGTGGGTGGTGGGTTGTAATGTTGGGGGGGTATTGTATGTTTTTTTTTACAGGCAAAAGAGCTGATTTCTTTGGGGCATGCCCCGCAAAAAGCCCTTTTAAGGGCTGGTAAGGTAATAGAGCTGTTAACCTTTTATTTTAGAATAGGGTAGGGCATTTTTTTTTATTTTGGGGGGCTTTGTTATTTTTTTAGGGGGCTTAGAGTAGGTGTAATTAGTTTAAAATTCTTGTAATCTTTTTTTTTGTAATTTAGTGGGGGGGTTGTAATTTAGTTTAGTTGATTTAATTGTAGGTAATTGTAGGTAGTTTAGTTAATTAATTTATTGATAGTGTAGTGTTAGGTTTAATTGTAACTTAGGTTAGGATTTATTTTACAGGCAATTTTGTAATTATTTTAGTAATATGCCTCTACGCTCCCTTTTTGGAGCCTAACGCAGCCCTTCAGAGAACTTTCAGTACCAGCGTTATTTAAAAGGTGCGGGGGGGAAAAAACATGTGTAGCTAACGCACCCCTTTGGCCGCAATACTCTAAATCTAGGCGAATGTCTTTTTTACTCTTCAAAAATATAAACTAAGATTATTTACACATGCATAGATGAGGATCTGGCCCTGATATAAAAGAAGTGATCTGAGAGACGGTATGTTTGTAAATTTCCAGACAATTTTCCTACACTTGGGTGTTCCTACCATTTACATAGTTTTCGGAGTAGCCCAATACATGATATCTTGCAATCAAATGTGAAGTACCAGCAATTAGGGATGGGCGAATGTTTTGCAATGATCTGAAAAAGGGAACAAATTGTAACACATTCATTCGTATCTAATTTCGAAAGTTTGTACAACATTCTAACATTCGTTTAATGTAATAGTATTTCTAATGCTTAACATTCAAAAACTGTAAATAGCATTCGATTATAGAATATTTAAGAATATCCGTTCTTATCAACATTCGATTATGTAAATCGAATTTCTACAATAACATTCGTTCTAACATTCGATTTCGAATATAAACACATTCGCCCATCACTACCAGCAATGTAGAAAAACCATAATTTCTTGAGGGGCGGTAAATTCTATAGTGCTAGAGATACACAAGTGTAGCTGTGTTGGTGCCCTATAAAAATCACGTTTGCAGTTTGTGCTGCTAAAGTAAAAAAAAAGTTATTTCACCTTTACTATTAACAATAAACCAGAATATTTAACCATGCCTTTTCATATCTTCTTTCACTGTATTATAATTGTGGTTTAAATAAAAATGAAATAAGAATATCTCACTAAAATCTCATAACCATTTGTGGTTTTCCCTGTAATTGAAAGATGCAATCAGAAATGTGCATTTCATTAAGCTGCTATGCTGATTTATTGATGCAAAAGCAAATAATGCTTAACTATTATGCTAAAACATAAATAAATAGCTTGTTATATAAATGATATGTGCAGAAATATTACTAATAAAGCTATTTTCATATGCTATTGGACAATTAAATTAACCATAATCCATAATATACAGTTTATCAAATAAACTGCAAAAGAAATGTAATATCATAATAAGCTCATAATTACAAAAAAAAAAACAAAAAAAACTCACAGTTAATAATGGTGCTTTATAGAGCAATAGCTCTGTTCTGAAAATATCTCTCTAGTCAAGGGAAAAAAACAACTTATTTTTTCTGGAAAAATGGAAATGTTTGGAAAAATGTAAAGAAAAAAAAAAGCAGAGTACTCTTACAAACAGAAAGTAATTTTTTTTTTTACATTGGGAACATAAAATGTAGTTTGTAAAAAATGTTTGAAATTAAAATACAGCGTATTCAGTAAATAATAAACTAAGTTTCCTTTTTAAAAATGTATTTTTTTCTACAGAACCATTTAAAGCTCCGGATATGTTGAGAAGATATGAACTATAAGGAACCTTTTTTGCCAGTACATGAAAAAAAAAAATGAAAAAACAAAGAAACCATCAATGTAATAAAACTAAGAACATTATCTTGTTTCTTTTAATCATCACACTAATTCATTGTACTAACAAACAGATCCATTAAAGAGATACCCCAGACCCATAGAGCACTTCAGATTGCTGAAGTGCTTTAGGGGTGTTTAGGAGGTTCCCTTTAGTCCTGTTTTATTAAAGTGCCTATTTCATGAGAAGGCACTTTAATAAAACTGGGTGGGAACGCCCCCCTAGCTATCAACCTGAACGCTATGAGGGCTTTCTCTCTCAGTACGAGAACTATAGTTCTCTTTTAAGTGAGTTTTTTCATAAAGAAGCATAGGTAACCGATCACTTAAGAATATATTGCTGTATCAAAATTTTTAGAAACATTCGCCCATCCCTATTCATTACAGTTCACATCTTCTCAACACTAACCTTTAAATAGTTCCCTTTGTAACAAAAAATAAAGTTTTAAAAGCATATTTAGTTTATTATTTACTGAATAAGCTGTACTTTTATTTAAACATTTTCTACAAACTGCATTTTATGTTCCCAATGTAATAAAATACTTTCTGTTTGTAAGAGTACTCCACTCTGCTTTTTTTTCCCATGGCTTCATAATTTCCAGAAATTTTACATCTCCAGAGGAGATATTTTCCGAACAGTTCTATTGCTCTATAAAACATGGTTATTAACTGTGAGTTTTACTTTTTTTTTGTATTATTATTAATTATGAGCCTATTAGGATATTACATTTCTTTGTTTATTTGACAAACTGTATATTATGGATTATGGTTAATTGCCCAATAGCATATGAAAAAGCTTTATTAGTAATCTTTAAGCACACATATATATATTTATATAACAAGCTATTTATTTATGTTTTAGTATAACAGTTAAGAATTATTTGCTTTTGCATCAATAAATCAGCATAGCAGCTTAATGAAATGCACATTTCTGATTTCATCTTTGAATTACAGGGAAAACCACAAATGGTTATGAGATTTTAGTGAGATATTCTTATTTCATTCTTATTTAAACCACAATTATAATACAGAATGCGGAATAAGATATGAAAATGCATGGTTAAATATTCTGGTTTATTATTAAGCGATAAGGAGAAATAACTTTTTTGACTTTAGCAACACAAACTGCAAACGTGATTTTTATAGGGCACCAACACACCTGCACATTTGTATCTCTAGCACTATAGAATTGACCGCCCCTCAAGACCATATTGTTTTTCCAAATAGATACATAGGGGCCGATTTATTTGCCACCTCTGAGGACAACCCCTGCTAGCGGCCGTGAATGTGCATGGGGCAGCATTGCACAAGTATTTGAGTAGAAATGCTTGTGCAATGTTAAATTCCGACAGTGTATGCTCCCAAAGATTCCTAATAAAATCTTAGAGATATAGAGACATAAAACTCAAAAGAACATCTTTCATGAGTCACATAGAATGTGCAACAACTTTCCAGTTGACTTCTATTATCTAATTTGCTTCCTTTTCTTAACATCCTTAATTGAAAATCATAGCTAGGTAGGGGCAGCCATGCACTTCTGTGAGTAGCTGCTGGATGGCAGCTGCATATATATGACTTGTTATTGGTTCCGCTTACTCCCAATAGTGCAAGAGAATGAAGCACATTTGATAATAAAAGTAAATTGGAAATGTGTTTAAATGTGTATGCTATATCTGAATCACAAAAAAATATTTTTGAGTTTCATGCCCCTTTACACAAACACACACTCAAGGGATACTTAGCTTTAATGATGCAATCAGCACTTTTTAAAACAACTAACCATTATGTTATGTCAATAAAGAGAAAATTACTTCAGCTCTACTTTCTTTACTGGTATTCTATTATTTCAGGGTAAGCAGACACCCCTATGTGACATGTACACTGTTTAAATTTTGTCATTTTGCTGCCTTTCTGTAACTACTTGTGATTTGCATTATTTTATGTCAGCCATGAGACAACCAGCTTATTTAATATAACAGAAAACAACACATATGTGTAATGGAAACATAACCAGCTTATTTAATATAACAGAAAATAACACATATTAGTGGTAACATAACCATCTTATGTAATATAACAGAAAACAACACATGTGTAATGGTAACATAACCAGCTTATGTAATATAACAGAAAACACCACATATGTGTAATGGTAACATAACCAGCTTATGTAATATAACAGAAAACACCACATATGTGTAATGGTAACATAACCAGCTTATGTAATATAACAGAAAACACATATGTGTAATGGTAACATAACCAGCTTATGTAATATAACATAAAACACATATGTGTAATGGTAACATAACCAGCTTATGTAATATAACAGAAAACAACACATATGTGTAATGGTAACATAACCAGCTTATGTAATATAACAGAAAACAACACATATGTGTAATGGTAACATAACCAGCTTATGTAATATAACAGAAAACAACACATATGTGTAATGGTAACATAGCCAGCTTATGTAATATAACAGAAAACAACACATATGTGTAATGGTAACATAACCAGCTTATGTAATATAACAGAAAACAACACATATGTGTAATGGTAACATAACCAGCTTATGTAATATAACAGAAAACACATATGTGTAATGGTAACATAACCAGCTTATGTAATATAACAGAAAACACATATGTGTAATGGTAACATAACCAGCTTATGTAATATAACAGAAAACAACACATATGTGTAATGGTAACATAACCAGCTTATGCAATATAACAGAAAACACATATGTGTAATGGTAACATAACCAGCTTATGTAATATAACAGAAAACACATATGTGTAATGGTAACATAACCAGCTTACGTAATATAACAGAAAACACATATGTGTAATGGTAACATAACCAGCTTATGTAATATAACAGAAAACACATATGTGTAATGGTAACATAACCAGCTTATGTAATATAACAGAAAACACATATGTGTAATGGTAACATAACCAGCTTATGTAATATAACAGAAAACAACACATATGTGTAATGGTAACATAACCAGCTTATGTAATATAACAGAAAACAACATATATGTGTAATGGTAACATAACCAGCTTATGTAATATAACAGAAAACACCACATATGTGTAGTGGTAACATAACCAGCTTATGTAATATAACAGAAAACACATATGTGTAATGGTAACATAACCAGCTTATGTAATATGACAGAAAACAACACATATGTGTAGGGGAAACATAACCAGCTTATGTAATATAACAGAAAACACATATGTGTAATGGTAACATAACCAGCTTATGTAATATAACAGAAAACACATATGTGTAATGGTAACATAACCAGCTTATGTAATATAACAGAAAACAACACATATGTGTAATGGTAACATAACCAGCTTATGTAATATAACAGAAAACAACACATATGTGTAATGGTAACATAACCAGCTTATGTAATATAACAGAAAACAACACATATGTGTAATGGTAACATAACCAGCTTAGGTAATATAACAGAAAACACATATGTGTAATGGTAACATAACCAGCTTATGTAATATAACAGAAAACACATATGTGTAATGGTAACATAACCAGCTTATGTAATATAACAGAAAACAACACATATGTGTAATGGTAACATAACCAGCTTATGCAATATAACAGAAAGCACATATGTGTAATGGTAACATAACCAGCTTATGTAATATAACAGAAAACACATATGTGTAATGGTAACATAACCAGCTTACGTAATATAACAGAAAACACATATGTGTAATGGTAACATAACCAGCTTATGTAATATAACAGAAAACACATATGTGTAATGGTAACATAACCAGCTTATGTAATATAACAGAAAACAACACATATGTGTAATGGTAACATAACCAGCTTATGTAATATAACAGAAAACAACACATATGTGTAATGGTAACATAACCAGCTTATGTAATATAACAGAAAACACCACATATGTGTAATGGTAACATAACCAGCTTATGTAATATAACAGAAAACACCACATATGTGTAGTGGTAACATAACCAGCTTATGTAATATAACAGAAAACACCACATATGTGTAATGGTAACATAACCAGCTTATGTAATATGACAGAAAACAACACATATGTGTAGGGGAAACATAACCAGCTTATGTAATATAACAGAAAACACATATGTGTAATGGTAACATAACCAGCTTATGTAATATAACAGAAAACAACACATATGTGTAATGGTAACATAACCAGCTTATGTAATATAACAGAAAACACATATGTGTAATGGTAACATAACCAGCTTATGTAATATAACAGAAAACAACACATATGTGTAATGGTAACATAGCCAGCTTATGTAATATGACAGAAAACAACACATATGTGTAATGTAACATAACCAGCTTATGTAATATAACAGAAAACACATATGTGTAATGGTAACATAACCAGCTTATGTAATATAACAGAAAACACATATGTGTAATGGTAACATAACCAGCTTATGTAATATAACAGAAAACAACACATATGGGTAATGGTAACATAACCAGCTTATGTAATATAACAGAAAACACATATGTGTAATGGTAACATAACCAGCTTATGTAATATAACAGAAAATAACACATATGTGTAATGGTAACATAACCAGCTTATGTAATATGACAGAAAACAACACATATGTGTAATGGTAACATAACCAGCTTATGTAATATGACAGAAAACAACACATATGTGTAATGGTAACATAACCAGCTTATGTATATAACAGAAAACACATATGTGTAATGGTAACATAACCAGCTTATGTAATATAACAGAAAACACCTATGTGTAGTGGTAACATAACCAGCTTATGTAATATAACAGAAAACAACACATATGTGTAGGGGAAACATAACCAGCTTATGTAATATGACAGAAAACAACACATATGTGTAATGGTAACATAACCAGCTTATGTAATATAACAGAAAACACATATGTGTAATGGTAACATAACCAGCTTATGTAATATAACAGAAAACACCTATGTGTAGTGGTAACATAACCAGCTTATGTAATATAACAGAAAACAACACATATGTGTAGGGGAAACATAACCAGCTTATGTAATATGACAGAAAACAACACATATGTGTAATGGTAACATAACCAGCTTATGTAATATAACAGAAAACAACACATATTAGTGGTAACATAACCAGCTTATGTAATATAACAGAAAACAACACATATTAGTGGTAACATAACCAGCTTATGTAATATAACAGAAAACACATATGTGTAATGGTAACATAACCAGCTTATGTAATATAACAGAAAACACATATGTGTAATTGTAACATAACCAGCTTATGTAATATAACAGAAAACAACACATATGTGTAATGGTAACATAACCAGCTTATCTAATATAACAGAAAACAACACATATGTGTAATGGTAACATAACCAGCTTATGTAATATAACAGAAAACAACACATATGGGTAATGGTAACATAACCAGCTTATGTAATATGACAGAAAACACATATGTGTAATAAGCAGCTTATGTAATATAACAGAAAACAACACATATTAGTGGTAACATAACCAGCTTATGTAATATAACAGAAAACAACACATATGGGTAGTGGTAACATAACCAGCTTATGTAATATAACAGAAAACACATATGTGTAATGGTAACATAACCAGCTTATGTAATATAACAGAAAACACATATGTGTAATGGTAACATAACCAGCTTATGTAATATAACAGAAAACAACACATATGTGTAATGGTAACATAACCAGCTTATGTAATATAACAGAAAACACATATGTGTAATGGTAACATAACCAGCTTATGTAATATAACAGAAAACAACACATATGTGTAATGGTAACATAACCAGCTTATGTAATATAACAGAAAACAACACATATGTGTAGTGGTAACATAACCAGCTTATGTAATATAACAGAAAACACATATGTGTAATGGTAACATAACCAGCTTATGTAATATGACAGAAAACAACACATATGTGTAATGGTAACATAACCAGCTTATGTAATATAACAGAAAACAACACATATGTGTAATGGTAACATAACCAGATTATGTAATATAACAGAAAACAACACATATGTGTAATGGTAACATAACCAGCTTATGTAATATAACAGAAAACACATATGTGTAATAGTAACATAACCAGCTTATGTAATATAACAGAAACACAACACATAAGTGTAATGGTGACATAACCAGCTTATGTAATATAACAGAAAACAACACATATGTGTAATGGTAACATAACCAGCTTATGTAATATAACAGAAAACAACACATATGTGTAATGGTAACATAACCAGCTTATGTAATATAACAGAAAACACATATGTGTAATGGTAACATAACCAGCTTATGTAATATGACAGAAAACAACACATATTAGTGGTAACATAACCAGCTTATGTAATATAACAGAAAACACATATGTGTAATGGTAACATAACCAGCTTATGTAATGTAACAGAAAACAACACATATGTGTAATGGTAACATAACCAGCTTATGTAATATAACAGAAAACAACACATATGTGTAATGGTAACATAACCAGCTTATGTAATATAACAGAAAACAACACATATGGGTAGTGGTAACATAACCAGCTTATGTAATATGACAGAAAACAACACATATGTGTAATGGTAACGTAACCAGCTTATGTAATATAACAGAAAACAACATATATGTGTAATGGTAACATAACCAGCTTATGTAATATGACAGAAAACAACACATATGTGTAATGGTAACATAACCAGCTTATGTAATATAACAGAAAACAACACATATGGGTAGTGGTAACATAACCAGCTTATGTAATATAACAGAAAACACATATGTGTAATGGTAACATAACCAGCTTATGTAATATAACAGAAAACAACACATATGTGTAATGGTAACATAACCAGCTTATGTAATATAACAGAAAACACATATGTGTAATAGTAACATAACCAGCTTATATAATATAACAGAAAACACATATGTGTAATGGTAACATAACCAGCTTATGTAATATAACAGAAAACACATATGTGTAATGGTAACATAACCAGCTTATGTAATATAACAGAAAACACATATGTGTAATGGTAACATAACCAGCTTATGTAATATGACAGAAAACAACACATATGTGTAATGGTAACATAACCAGCTTATGTAATATAACAGAAAACACATATGTGTAATGGTAACATAACCAGCTTATGTAATATAACAGAAAACACATATGTGTAATGGTAACATAACCAGCTTATGTAATATAACAGAAAATAACACATATGTGTAATGGTAACATAACCAGCTTATGTAATATAACAGAAAACAACACATATGTGTAATGGTACCATAACCAGCTTGTGTAATATAACAGAAAATAACACATATGTGTAATGGTAACATAACCAGCTTATGTAATATAACAGAAAATAAACACATATGTGTAATGGTAACATAACCAGCTTATGTAATATATCAGAAAACACCTATGTGTAGTGGTAACATAACCAGCTTATGTAATATAACAGAAAACAACACATATGTGTAATGGTAACATAACCAGCTTATGTAATATAACAGAAAACAACACATATGTGTAGTGGTAACATAACCAGCTTATGTAATACTAGTACTAAAGCCCGTGTATACGGGCCATTTTTTGCAGTACAGCGGTCCCACCCCTTGCTCTCTCCCCCTCTCTTTTGCTCTCTCTTCCCCCTCTCTTTTGCTTTCTCTCCCCCCTCTCTTTTGCTTTCTCTCCCCCCTCTTTTGTTCCCTTCCCCCTCTTTGGCTCTCCCCCCCTCTTTGGTTCCCCCCCCCCTCTTTGGCTCTCTCTTCCCCCTCTTTGGCTCTCTCTCCCCCCTCTTTGGCTCTCTCTCCCCTCTTTTGCTCTCTCTCTCTTTGGCTCTCTCTCTCCCCCCTCTTTGGCTCTCCCCCCCCCTTTGGCTCTCTCCCCCCCCTTTGGCTCTCTCCCCCCCCCCCCCGCTTTGGCTCTCCCCCCCCTTTGGCTCTCCCCCCCCCTTTGGCTCTCTCCCCCCCTTTGGCTCTCCCCCCCCCTCTTTGGCTCTCTCCCCCCCCTCTTTGGCTCTTTCTCCCCCCTCTTTGGCTCTCTCTCCCCCCCTCTTTGGCTCTCTCCCCTCTTTTGCTCTCTCTCCTCTTTGGCTCTCTTTCCTCTTTGGCTCTCTCTCTCCCCCCTCTTTGGCTCTCCCCCCCTTTGGCTCCCCCCCTTTGCCTCTCCCCCCCCCCCCCTCTTTTGCTCTCTCTCTCCCCTCTTTGGCTCTCTCCCCCCTCTTTGGCTCTCTCCCCCCCCTCTTTGGCTCTCTCCCCCCTCTTTGGCTCCCCCCCCCCTCTTTGGCTCTCCCCCCCCCCCTCTTTGGCTCTTTTTCCCCTCTTTTGTTCTCTCTCCTCTTTGTCTCTCTCTCCTCTTTGGCTCTCTTTCCTCTTTGGCTCTCTCTCTCCCCCCTCTTTGGCACTCCCCCCCTTTGGCTCTCTCCCCTCCCCTCTTTGGCTCTCTCCCCTCCCCTCTTTGGCTCTCCCCCCACCTTTGGCTCTCTCTTCCCCCTCTTTGGCTCTCTCCCCACTTTGGCTCTCTCTCCTCTTTGGCTCTCTTTACTCTTTGGCTCTCTCTCTCCCCCCTCTTTGGCTCTCTCCCCCCTTTGACTCTCTCCCCCCCCTTTGGCTCTCCCCCCCTCTTTGGCTCTCTCCCCCCCCTCTTTGGCTCTCTCTCCTCCCTCTTTGGCTCCCCCCCCCTCTTTTGCTCTCTCTCCTCTTTGGCTCTCTTTCCTCTTTGGCTCTCTCTCCTCTTTGGCTCTCTTTCCTCTTTGGCTCTCTCTCTCCCCCCTCTTTGACCCTTCTCCTGCCCTCTTTGGCCCTTTCCCCCCCTCTCCTGCTCCCTCTCTGGCTCTGTCTTCATTGAAATCCTTTGGCCTCTCTGGCCATGCCCCCCATCACGGCACCCCACCCGGCCACGCCCCATCGTGGCAACACCCGCCCGGCCACGCCCCTCATGATGCCGGCCATGCCCCCATCGCAACGCTCCCCGTCGGCCACGCTCCCTGACACTCCGCTTTCAGCCTTGCTCTGTGCTGAGTGCTGAGTGTCAGGATCCAAACGGTCAGGTATGTTTGTCACGTGCAGTCTCTACTGCGCATGACTGCATCTGACAAACATACTTGGCCATTTATTATATAGGATAACAGAAAACAACACATATGTGTAGGGGTAACATAACCAGCTTATGTAATATAACAGAAAACAACACATATGTGTAATGGTAACATAACCAGCTTATGCAATATAACAGAAAACCATATGTGTAATGGTAACATAACCAGCTTATATAATATAACAGAAAATAACACATATGTGTAATGGTAACATAACCAGCTTATGTAATATAACAGAAAAACACATGTGTAATGGTAACATAACCAGCTTATGTAATATAACAGAAAATAACACATATTAGTGGTAACATAACCAGCTTATGTAATATAACAGAAAACCACATATGTGTAATGGTAACATAACCAGCTTATGTAATATAACAGAAAATAACACATATGTGTAATGGTAACATAACCAGCTTATGTAATATAACAGAAAACACATATGTGTAATGGTAACATAACCAGCTTATGTAATATAACAGAAAATAACACATATGTGTAATGGTAACATAACCAGCTTATGTAATATAACAGAAAACACAAATGTGTAATGGTAACATAACCAGCTTATGTAATATAACAGAAAACACAAATGTGTAATGGTAACATAACCAGCTTATGTAATATAACAGAAAACACATATGTGTAATGGTAACATAACCAGCTTATGTAATATAACAGAAAACAACACATATGTTTAATGGTAACATAACCAGCTTATGTAATATGACAGAAAACAACACATATGTGTAATGGTAACATAACCAGCTTATGTAATATAACAGAAAACAACACATATGTGTAATGGTAACATAACCAGCTTATGTAATATAACAGAAAACACATATGTGTAATGGTAACATAACCAGCTTATGTAATATGACAGAAAACAACACATGTGTGTAATGGTAACATAACCAGCTTATGTAATATGACAGAAAACAACACATATGTGTAGTGGTAACATAACCAGATTATGTAATATGACAGAAAACAACGTAATGGTAACATAACCAGCTTATGTAATATAACAGAAAACAACACATATGTGTAATGGTAACATAACCAGCTTATGTAATATAACAGAAAAACACATATGTGTAATGGTAACATAACCAGCTTATGTAATATAACAGAAAACACATATGTGTAATGGTAACATAACCAGCTTATGTAATATAACAGAAAACAACACATATGTGTAATGGTAACATAACCAGCTTATGTAATATAACAGAAAACAACACATATGTGTAATGGTAACATAACCAGCTTATGTAATATAACAGAAAACAACACATATGTGTAATGGTAACATAACCAGCTTATGTAATATAACAGAAAACAACACATATGTGTAATGGTAACATAACCAGCTTATGCAATATAACAGAAAACAACACATATGTGTAATGGTAACATAACCAGCTTATGTAATATGACAGAAAACAACACATATTAGTGGTAACATAACCAGCTTATGTAATATAACAGAAAACAACACATATTAGTGGTAACATAACCAGCTTATGTAATATAACAGAAAACAACACATATTAGTGGTAACATAACAAGCTTATGTAATATAACAGAAAACAACACATATTAGTGGTAACATAACCAGCTTCTGTAATATGACAGAAATTATAAACAAAACCAGTAAAGAACCCTCAGACTCCGCCCAGCAACCACCTCCCCACCAATCGGGCCTCACTTCCTCCAGTAGTCAAAGGCCCCTTGCCTCTAAGCTTTGCCTGTGTCCAGGAGCGATCTTTTCTGTCATAATACATACCCATATGTGTTGTTTTCTGTCATATTACATAAGCTGGTTAATGTTACATCTAATATGTGTTGTTTTCTGTCATATTACATATTATATAATGGAAATACAAATGGCACTACTCATAATTAGATAAACGTTCTCATATATGTGGTTACTGAATAGTAATTATCTCACAGGGGATGGTGCTTGTACTGATAATAATTCGAAACAAAATCAGTAAAGAACTGAAAAAAAGAGTACAAATGTAGCACTCACAACGTTAATAAGTAAATAGTTAGTATTGGAGCAAAGGATGAAAAATGAAAATAAAACTTAAACCTTTACTTAATTGGCTAAAAACTAAGGGTACAGAGGTAACTTGTTTTTAAAATTTGCATATGCCTACTGCAACGGGGGTAAAGTAAAAAAATGACTTGGAACAGAAAGTGAAAACCTCACGGCTTAAATGATACCTGAATATTAGGTGGACCCTAAGAGGTTCTGTCTGTTACAAAATCACAATGTAAATATACTGTCTGAGCTCACTGGGAGCGATAATCTGGCTAAAATAATGGCTCAAATCACTACTAAGTGTGCCCTGATACCATAACTGATTCTCTGACAAGGTCTCATGTATGGGTATAGACAGTGAAAGATATCTATGTCTGAGATTACCAAGGGTATCTGTGTGTGAAGAAAAACTGCAGACCATTGGTTCCTAACAGTGTTTTTCAAACGCCTCATTACTGATAATTAACTGGTGGTAGGTCTCTGGTATTTCCAGAGAAGAAATCACTGCTCCCATTTAGAGGCATTACTTATTATAAATCAGATAGTAAACCTAAATGTCCTCTGGTACAAACTTTTGACTTTTTATATCTATTTGTATATCTAGCATTATTATCGGTAACCAAAAGGTATGAATATTAGACTACTGGCCTTTTATATAGGTCCTTGTTATTGTCTTTGGTATTGCAGGGTATAGGTCTCTGTTTGCCTTGTTACTGAGCAAAAGGAATAGGTTTCTGGTATCACCAGAGAGCACTGACTTATTTTCGGTAACCACAGGTATAGGTCTCTGATATTCCTAAAGTGCATTAATTTGCTCTCACTTAGAGGCACTCTTTATCTTACATTGAAAGGCAAACACAAATCTTTTGACCTCCCTGATCTTTAACAAGAGTCCTGACTTTTTGCTCCTAGTATTATTATAGGTAACTAAAAGGTATAGGTTCCAGGTATTACCAGAGGAATCCAGACTCTTCACATCAATGCTTCACTAAGAATATAACAGGCACCGGTCTCTGGGTACTTCCAGAGTGACCACAATTGGTCCTCATCTTGAGTGAAGTCTCCATATGTTTGAAAAAACTGTTAGGAACCAATGGGTCTGGCAGTTTTTCTTCACACACAGATACCCTTGGTAATCTCAGACATAGATATCTTTCACTGTCTATACCCGTACATGAGACCTTATCAGAGAATCAGTTATGGTATCAGGGCACACTTAGTAGTGATTTGAGCCCTTATTTTAGCCAGATTATCACTCCCAGTGAGCTCAGACAGTACATTTACATTGTGATTTTGTAACAGACAGAACCTCTTAGGGTCACCTAATATTCAGGTATCATTTAGGCCGTGAGGTTTCCACTTTCTGTTCCAAGTCATTTTTTTTACTTTACCCCGTTGCAGTAGGCATATACCCCTGTACCCTTCGTTTTTTGCCATTAAGTAAAAGTTAACTTTTATTTTCATTTTTCTTCCTTTGCTCCAATACTAACTATTTACTTATTAACGTTGTGAGTGCTACATTTGTACTCTTTTTTTCAGTTCTTTACTGATTTTGTTTCGAATTATTATCAGTACAAGCACCATCCCCCTGTGAGATAATTACTATTCAGTAACCACATATATGAGAATGTTTATCTAATATGAGTAGTGCCATTTGTATTTCCATTATATAATAGTAATATGACAGAAAACAACACATATTAGATGTAACATAACCAGCTTATGTAATATGACAGAAAAACAACACATATGTGTAGTGGTAACATAACCAGCTTATGTAATATGACCAGAAAACAACACATATGGGTATGTATTATGACAGAAAAGATCGCTCCTGGACACGGGCAAAGCTTAGAGGCAAGGGGCCTTTGACTACTGGAGGAAGTGAGGCCCGATTGGTGGGGAGGTGGTTGCTGGGCGGAGTCTGAGGGTAGGAGCAGGCAACAGCTGAGCGGGAAGACAACGTCACAGTTTTCAGTGAATTTGACAGTGACAGGTTTGTCTTGCCTGCTCAGCTTTGCCGGATGGAGGATTTTGAGGTAGTATTTCAGCAGCTGAGGGGCTGCTGCTGATGCAAAGGGCCCAGATAGTTTTTGGAGCAGCTGAAGGGAGTCATACTTCTCCCCCAAATGGAGCAGCCGGCGGAAGGAAGATAGCGACCAGCACAGCATTCTAGACCCCCTGCTCACCTCAGTCCTGAGGCTGGGAGCAAAACTGGAAGAAGGAGGCACAGTCCAAGCGCTGGGGAAGATACCGGCAGGGAGGACTAAATACACACAGAGAGAAATGCACTCACAAGGGAACGAACAACCACCATTGTTAGACTGTTCTATGGCGATTTACCACCTGGGTGCAACTTCTTTTAGCCAGCAATGCTTTTCACAGAGTAGAACTTTCCTGTAGTATATCAGTCTGATCCCGCCTATTACGGTCAGTCCAGCGCCGAAATACCAGGCAATTCCCTCTCCTGAAGAAGGAACAAAACAACCCCAGACGATCGTTTCGGCCTTCATTGGGCCTTCGTCAGTGAGGTGTAGCAGTATTCCTCTAAGCACACTGAGTAAGGAGATACCGGCAGGACAGCAGGTCTTTTGGGGAAGAGGATGGGTCGTGGGCAGTCAGGAGAGTGTGGTTTTATGAGGCAGGATGTTAGTCATGGGAGGCAGCAGTTTCAGCTTTCAGGTGAGACAAAGGAGCTCAGAGAGAGTTATGGAAAAGTTAGGCCTGAGGTTAGTAAGGGATAAGGCCTCAGCTAGAGGAGGGCCAGGACCTGAGTTACAGCCTTTTTGGACCTGAAGGGAGGGTGAGGGAATTAAGGGAAAATTTATCATTTAAATCAGGTTTACCTATGCGAGGCAGGGTAGTGGGGACGGGTTTCAGATGCAAGACCTGAGTGACGGACAGTTGAATCTTTCTGGCCACTGCAGTTCCTGTAAGTTAATATTTAGCTCAGGGGTTACTGGGTTGGGGGAACAGGTTCATTTTAGCAGAGTTATTGGGGATTCATTGTGTAGTTTTGCAGGACCCTTTAGGAAATCCTTCCACTCCTTGTAGATATTTTGTAATGGAGCAGGTGGGCGATGTGGAATTGGTTCTATCTTCTTCAGATGAGGAGTTTTGTTCCTTCCACTCCCAAAGTTCAGGCTCCTATATCAGTTGTTGGGGGTTGTTTCCTAGGGTTTGTGCTGTGGCTGGTGGGGAATCAATTTTACCTGGTAAGGGAGCTAGGTAGAAAGAAGGGGGTGGGGGTATCTCATCTGTCAGTTTGCTTTCTGCAGGGGCTCAGGAGAGTGTTGGACGGCCTGTCAGTCGGGCAGGGTCAGACTGTCCAAGAGGTTTGCGGTTGGGGAAGGTGTTTTTTTGGACAGGACTAGTTCAGACCCTAAGAGGGGTAGAAAGGGTAATTACAGCTGGGGTTTCCAGTCAGTGTTACAGCAGAGGGGGAAGGGGTTTTCTTCCTCCAAGAGGGGGGGCTTTCACAAACTTCTTGTTTGCAGAATCATCCGCAGCCGCCCCAGCAGTTGGAAGCGGTTGGAGGAGAGAGCTTCGGCGAGCAGAAAAGGTTGGGAAAACCTGTAACGGACCCGCATGTGGGCGGTCCTCATGGCGTGGAAGTTCATTCATTCAGTGACACTACGACTTCTCGCAGTGTTCAGGAAGATGCAAACTTGTCAGGTAAGAAATGCTGGGTTTGTGAGGGGAGGGGAATATTTGCAGTTTGAGCGTGAGCAAGAATGTGGGGGATTCTGTACCAGTTTCTTTGGTAGCTAGTCTGAAGTATTTGCTGGCCAGTTTGAGAAATCTGTGTCGCAGCCGGTTGCTCCATCTGTAGTGAATGTTTGGGTTCCTGCTGGGGGCTGATTGGTAGGTTCGGGATTGAATTCGGTTGCAGTTGGGAGTCAGGTTATAGAAAAAAGCATAGTATTGTAGTGGAGCACAGGAGGTTGGTTCAGGGGAAGGGGTGTCGATGGATGCTGATGGATGGATATTGAGGGGGCTTTTCAGCTAATGTCGGTTCACCCAGTGTCACATCACTTACTGGGGTGTTTCTTTGAGGGATCCTTTTACATGGATCTTTGTCTCTGCATGGGGTGCTCAATATCTTGCTCTCTATTCTATCTATAGTGTTTTAGCACCTTTTTGGAGTGGGGTAGTGTGCTTTTAATCGGGTTACAAATCACTCATCCACTATCTTGATGATTTTTTGTTTGTAGGTCCAGCTGGGTCAGATATATGTTTAAAGATGAGGGACGTTTTTTTATCAGGTTGCGGAAGTTTTTTGGGGTTCCCATTGCCTTTGAAAAAACTGAAGGCCCAGTTACAACCCTTTGTTTTTCTGAGAATAACAATCAATTCGAAAAAAAATGCAGTGCAGGATCCCGAATGATAAAGTGGCCAACCTTGAAGGGATAATTCAAAAAATTTTGCAGGTTCCCAAGGTGAGAGTAAAGGATTTACAATTGCTGTTGGGTTTATTGAATTTTTCATGTAGAATATTGCCCATGGGTAGGGTTTTTTTGCAGAAGGCTTTCGTTGGCTACGGCTGGTGTTTCTTAGGTAACTTTAACGGTTCGGCTTTGATCCAGGAGGCAAGAATATCAAGTGAGGAACTTGGGTTAGTTACTGATTTAGCGGGCGGGAATCGGCTTTGGGGCTTTCTTTCAAGGTCACTGGTGATCTGGTTGATGGGCCGGCTCTTTGGTTTGAGTTGGGTTTGGTAAAAAATTTAGTTTTCCTTGAGCTTTTCCCAATTCTTGTTTAAAAGAAGGATCTGGTGAATAAACGTGTAGGATTTTTTACTGACAACACGGGTGTGGTGTCTGCTATTAATAAATTGTCAGCATCGTCCTCCACCGGTGATTAGATTATTCAGGGTTCTGGTTTTGAAATGCCTAAGGATGAATGTATTGTTGAGGTCACATCATATTCCCGTGTGAAGAACTCAATAGCTATCTTGTTTACAGTGGTGCTGTTTTCGGGAATTGGCCACTGATGGCGGACCAAGTGGGGCAGGAATGCCCCGAAATTTCTATGAAGGCTCGGCATGGATGACTTGCCGGATTGGTAAAGTCATTCTTCGCAGCCAAGTACTTGGGCAGCCTATTCAAAGGTTTGTTCAGAATGGCTGTTTTGGTTAAGTCAGATGGGCTTGGTTGAAGGCAGTGATAGGTTAACTATGGGGTCTTCTAGAGTGGATGTGGCAGTGGTAACTTGAAAGTTTTGTCCCCTTTGGTTTTGGAGAGAAAATTAGCTGCACTTGCCTTTCCTTTTTAAACTGTTGGGGTTGACAGATCTGTCGAAGAGCTTTTGTGTTAGACAAGTTTTAAAAGGATTGAAGAAGGGAAGAAGAAGTTTGGATAGTATGCAACCTATTTAATTTCAGTTGTTGGTTAAAATTTGCTCTGTATTACCAGAAATCTGCTCTTCTTCTTATGAGGTGGCCCTGTTTAAGGCCAGCATTTGTTATGGCATTTAGCCTGAATTGGTTAGTAGGTTGGGTCATGGTGGGCTGCTTTTATCTGATGTGTTGTGGCACAGTTCAAGGGTGGAAATATATTTGAAAAGAGCAAAACAAATCAGAGTGGTTGAGGGCAATCTGTTTCGTTGTTTGCAAGTGGTTTAAGTCGTTTGTCCTTGCGAGTCTTTAGGAAGGTTTTTGAGTTTTAGGCCTCTAGTTCCTTGTTAGTTCATCAGAATGGGGTTTCATTGTCTCAATTCCAGTTTCGGTCCATCATAAGTAAGGCATTGAATCATTTGGGTTTGGTGCCGGCTGAGTTTGGGTCTCACTCGCTTAGAATAGGTGCAGCTACGGAGGCAGCTTCTCTAGGTTTGGGTGAGAGTGTATTGAAACATATTGGTAAGTGGGGATCAACAGTTATCGTCTGTATATTAGGCCTCAGTTGGCTATTTGAAGTTTAGTGTACTCTTGTTCTTTGTTTATTTTATAGGTTTTCAGTCGATCTGGTTGGTAGGTCATTCTTTTGTATATTGGGCGAGAAAGACGGCAGCGCAGAGAAAGGATGGTCTTCAGTTGGGTTTCTCTAGGAAAGTTTTTGAAGTGAAGTGGTTTGGAGTTTGTGGCCTATGATGGCTCCAGATGTTAGATTTGACTGTTGACTATTGCAAGAGATGGAACCATCCAGATATATTAGTAGTACATGCGGGAGGCAATGACCTTGGCTATATGCCACAAAGAGAGTTGGTAAGAAAAATAAAGACTGATTTAGCTAGATTAACGTCATTGTTCCCCAAGATGTGTTTAATTTGGTCTGATATACTTCCGAGGTTTACACTGGAGGTCTGCATGGGACCCAGTTAGGCTTGATAGGAGCAGAAAAAAGTTAACAAACTAATTGGAGCATTTATGAGAAGACTTAATGGAGCTGTTATAAAATATCCTGATTTGGAGGATGTCGGTAATGGAGAATTATAGGGAGGATGGGGTCAATTTTAATGAATTTGGCCTGCGGTTGTTAATTTTAAACATTCAGAAAGGTTTACAGAATATACTGCGGGTCGATGGGACTGGGCTGACGCCTCCCTTCGTCACACATTATGGCCATTTGGTTAATATTAAAGGACATAACCGCTTATGTAATAACAGAAAACAAGCATATGTTATGGTACCAGCTTATGACAGAAAACAACATAATAACATGACCAGCTTATGTTGACAGTATGGTAACATAACCAGCTTATGTAATATGACAGAAAACAACACATATGTGTGGTAACATAACCAGCTTATGTAATATAACAGAAAACAACACATATGTGTGGTAACATAACCAGCTTATGTAATATGACAGAAAACAAACATATGTGTAGGGGTAACATAACCAGCTTATGTAACATGACAGAAAACAACACATATGTGTATGGTAACATAACCAGCTTATGTAATATGACAGAAAACAACACATATGTGTAGGGGTAACATAACCAGCTTATGTAACATGACAGAAAACAACACATATGTGTAGGGGTAACATAACCAGCTTATGTAACATGACAGAAAACAACACATATGTGTAAGGGGTAACATAACCAGCTTATGTAATATGACAGAAAAAAACACATATGTTAGTGGTAACATAACCAGCTTATGTAACATGACAGAAAACAACACATATGTGTAATGGTAACATAACCAGCTTATGTAATATGACAGAAAACAACACATATGTGTAATGGTAACATAACCAGCTTATGTAATATGACAGAAAACACACATATGTGTAATGGTAACATAACCAGCTTATGTAATATGACAGAAAACACATATGTGTAATGGTAACATAACCAGCTTATGTAATATAACAGAAAACAAACACATATGTGTAATGGTAACATAACCAGCTTATGTAATATACAGAAACAACACATATGGTAGTGGTAACATAACCAGCTTATGTAATATAACAGAAAACACATATGTGTAATGGTAACATAACCAGCTTATGTAATATAACAGAAAACACATCTGTGTAATGGTACATAACCAGCTTATGTAATATAACAGAAAACAACACATTTGGGGTAATGGTAACATAAACCAGCTTATGTAATATAACAGAAAACACCATATGTGTAATGGTAACATAACCAGCTTATGTAATATAACAGAAAACACATATGTGTAATGGTAACATAACCAGCTTATGTAATATAACGAAAATAACACATATGTGTAGGGGAAACATAACCCAGCTTATGTAATATGACAGAAAAAAAACACATAAGTGGAATGGTAACATAACCAGCTTATGTAATATAACAGAAACACACATATGTGTAATGGTAACATAACCCAGTTATGTAATATAACAGAAATAACACATATGTGTAAGGTAACATAACCAGCATTTAGTAATATAACAGAAAATAACACATATGTGTAATGGTAACATAACCAGCTTATGTAATATAACAGAAAATAACACATATGTGTAGTGGTAACAAAACAGCTTATGTAATATAACAGAAAATAACACATATGTGTAATGGTAACATAACCAGCTTATGTATATAACAGAAAATAACACATATTAGTGGTAACATAACCAGCTTATGTAATATGACAGAAAATAACACATATTAGTGGTAACATAACCAGCTTATGTAATATACCAGAAAACAACACATATGTGTAGTGGTAACATAACCAGCTTATGCAATATAACAGAAAACACATATGTGTAATGGTAACATAACCAGCTTATGCAATATAACAGAAAACAACACATGTGTGTAGTGGAAACATAACCAGCTTATGTAATATAACAGAAAACAACACATATGTGTGTGGTAACATAACCAGCTTATGCAATATAACAGAAAAAACATATGTGTAATGGTAACATAACCAGCTTATGCAATATAACAGAAACAACACATGTGTGTAATGGTAACATAACCAGATTATGTAATATAACAGAAAATAACACATTTAGTGGTAACATAACCAGCTTATGTAATATAACAGAAAAATAACACATATGTGTAATGGTAACATAACCAGCTTATGTAATATAACAGAAAACACATATGTGTAATGGTAAAATAACCAGCTTATGCAATATAACAGAAAACAACACATGTGTGTAGTGGTAACATAACCAGCTTATGTAATATAACAGAAAACACATATGTGTAATGGTAACATAACCAGCTTATGCAATATAACAGAAAACAACACATATGTGTAATGGTAACATAACCAGCTTATGTAATATAACAGAAAATACATATGTGTGATGGTAACATAACCAGCTTATGTAATATAACAGAAAACAACACATATGTGTAATGGTAAACATAACCAGCTTATGTAATATAACAGAAAACAACACATATGTGTAATGGTAACATAACCAGCTTATGTAATATAACAGAAAACACATATGTGTAATGGTAACATAACCAGCTTATGTAATATAACAGAAAACAACACATATGTGTAATGGTAACATAACCAGCTTATATAATATAACAGAAAACACATATGTGTAATGGTAACATAACCAGCTTATGTAATATAACAGAAAACAACACATATGTGTAATGGTAACATAAACCAGCTTATGTAAATAACAGAAAACACATATGTGTAATGGTAACATAACCAGCTATGTAATATAACAGAAAACAACACATATGTGTAATGTAACATAACCAGCGTATGTAATATAACAGAAAACAACACATATGTGTAATGGTAACATAACCAGCTTATGTAATATAACAGAAAACACATATGTGTAATGGTAACATAACACCTGCTTATGTAATATGACAGAAAACAACACATATGTGTAATGGTAACATAACCAGCTTATGTAATATAACAGAAAACAACACATATGTGTAATGGTAACATAACCAGCTTATGTAATATAACAGAAAACAACACATATGTGTAATGGTAACATAACCAGCTTATGTAATATAACAGAAAACACATATGTGTAATGGTAACATAACCAGCTTATGTAATATGACAGAAAACACATATGTGTAATGGTAACATAACCAGCTTATGTAATATAACAGAAAACAACACATATGTGTAATGGTAACATAACCAGCTTATGTAATATAACAGAAAACAACACATATGTGTAATGGTAACATAACCAGCTTATGTAATATGACAGAAAACAACACATATGTGTAATGGTAACATAACCAGCTTATGTAATATAACAGAAAACACCACATATGTGTAGTGGTAACATAACCAGCTTATGTAATATAACAGAAAACACATATGTGTAATGGTAACATAACCAGCTTATGTAATATAACAGAAAACAACACATATGTGTAATGGTAACATAACCAGCTTATGTAATATAACAGAAAACAACACATATGTGTAATGGTAACATAACCAGCTTATGCAATATAACAGAAAACACATATGTGTAATGGTAACATAACCAGCTTATGTAATATAACAGAAAACATCACATATGTGTAATGGTAACATAACCAGCTTATGTAACATGACAGAAAACAACACATATGTGTAGGGGTAACACAACCAGCTTATGTAATATAACAGAAAACATCACATATGTGTAATGGTAACATAACCAGCTTATGTAACATGACAGAAAACAACACATATGTGTAGGGGTAACATAACCAGCCTATGTAATATAACAGAAAACACATATGTGTAATGGTAACATAACCAGCTTATGTAATATAACAGAAAACACACATATGTGTAATGGTAACATACCAGCTTATGTAATATAACAGAAAACACATATGTGTAATGGTAACATAACAGCTTATGTAATATAACAGAAAAACACATATGTGGTAATGGTAACATAACCAGCTTATGTAACATGACAGAAAACAACACATATGTGTAGGGGTAACATAACCAGCTTATGTAAAATGACAGAAACAACACATATGTGTAGGGGTAACATAACCAGCTTTATGTAACATGACAGAAAACAATACATATGTGTAATGGTAACATAACCAGCTTATGTAATATGACAGAAAACAACACATATGTGTAGGGGTAACATAACCAGCTTATGTAACATGACAGAAAACAACACATATGTGTAGGGGTAAACATAACCAGCTTATGTAACATGACAGAAAACAACACATATGTGTAATGGTAACATAACCAGCTTATGTAATATAACAGGAAAATAACACATATTAGTTGGTAACATAACCAGCTTATGTAATATGACAAGAAAACAAAACATATGTGTAATGGTAACATAACCAGCTTATGTAATATGACAGAAAACTACACATATGTGTAATGGTAACATAACCAGCTTATGTAATATAACAGAAAACACCACATATGTGTAATGGTAACATAACCAGCTTATGTAATATAACAGAAAACACATATGTGTAATGGTAACATAACCAGCTTATGTAATATAACAGAAAACAACACATATGTGTAATGGTAACATAACCAGCTTATGTAATATACCAGAAAAACAAACATATGGGTAGTGGTAACATACCAGCTTATGTAATATAACAGAAAACACATATGTGTAATGGTAACATAACCAGCTTATGAAATATAACAGAAAACACATATGTGTAATGGTAAACATAACCAGTTATGTAATATAACAGAAAACAACACATATGGATAGTGGTAACATAACCAGCTTATGTAATATAACAGAAAACACATATGTGTAATGGTAACATAACCAGCTTATGTAATATAACAGAAAACACATATGTGTAATGGTAACATAACCAGCTTATGTAATATAACAGAAAATAACACATATGTGTAGGGGAAACATAACCAGCTTATGTAATATGACAGAAAAAACACATATGTGGAATGGTAACATAACCAGCTTATGTAATATAACAGAAAACACATATGTGTTATGGTAACATAACCAGCTTATGTAATATAACAGAAAATAACACATATGTGTAATGGTAACATAACCAGCTTATGTAATATAACAGAAAATAACACATATGTGTAATGGTAACATAACCAGCTTATGTAATATAACAGAAAATAACTCATATGTGTAGTGGTAACATAAACCAGCTTATCGAATATAACAGAAAATAACACATATGTGTAATGGTAACATAACCAGCTTATGTAATATAACAGAAAATAACACATATTAGTGGTAACATAACCAGCTTATGTAATATGACAGAAAACACATATGTGTAATGGTAACATAACCAGCTTATGCAATATAACAGAAAACAACACATGTGTGTAATGGTAACATAACCAGATTATGTAATATAACAGAAATAACACATATTAGTGGTAACATAACCAGCTTATGTAATATAACAGAAAATAACACATATGTGTAATGGTAACATTACCAGCTTATGTAATATAACAGAAAACCACATATGTGTAATGGTAAAATAACCAGCTTATGCAATATAACAGAAACAACACATGTGTGTAGTGGTAACATAACCAGCTTATGTAATATAACAGAAAACACATATGTGTAATGGTAACATAACCAGCTTATGCAATATAACAGAAAACAACACATATGTGTAATGGTAACATAACCAAGTTATGTAATATAACAGAAAATACATATGTGTGATGGTAACATAACCAGCTTATGTAATATAACCAGAAGCAACACATATGTGTAATGGTAACATAACCAGCTTATGTAATATAACAGAAAACAACACATATGTGTAATGGTAACATAACCAGCTTATGTAATATAACAGAAAACACATATGTGTAATGGTAACATAAGCAGCTTATGTAATATAACAGAAAACAACACATATTGTGTAATGGTAACATAACCAGCTTATATAATATAACAGAAAACACATATGTGTAATGGTAACATAACCAGCTTATGTAATATAACAGAAAACAACACTATGTGTAATGGTAACATAACCAGCTTATGTAATATAACAGAAAACAACCATATGTGTAATGGTAACATAACCAGCTTATGTAATATAACAGAAACAACACATATGTGTAATGGTAACAAAAACCAGCGTATGTAATACTAACAGAAAACAACACATATGTGTAATGGTAACCTAACAGCTATGTAATAATAACAGCAAAAAACATATGTGTAATGGTAACATAAACCAGCTTATGCAATATGACAGAAAACAACACATATGTGTAATGGTAACATAACCCAGCTTATGTAATATAACAGAAAACAACACATATGTGTAATGGTAACATAACCAGCTATGTAATATAACAGAAAACAACACATATGTGTAATGGTAACATAACCAGCTTATGTAATATAACAGAAAACACATATGTGTAATTGTAACATAACCAGCTTATGTAATATGACAGAAAACACATATGTGTAATGGTAACATAACCAGATTATGTAATATAACAGAAAACAACACATATGTGTAATGGTAACAATAAACCAGCTTATGTAATATAACAGAAAACAACACATATGTGTAATAGGTAACAATAACCAGCTTATGTAATATGACAGAAAACAACACATATGTGTAATGGTAACATAACAGCTTATGTAATATAACAGAAAACACCACATATGTGTAGTGGTAAACATAACCAGCTTATGTAATATAACAGAAAACACATAATGTGTAATGGTACATAACCAGCTTTGTAATATAACAGAAAACAACACATATGTGTAATGGTAACATAACCAGCTTATGTAATATAACAGAAAACACCATATGTGTAATGGTAACATAAACAGCTTATGTAATATAACAGAAAACACACATATGTGTAATGGTAACATAACCAGCTTATGTAATATAACAGAAAACATCACATATGTGTAATGGTAACATAACCAGCTTATGTAATATAACAGAAAACATCTCATATGTGTAATGGTAACCATAACAGCTTATGTAATATAACAGAAAAGACATATGTGTAATGGTAACATAACCAGCTTATGTAATATAACAGAAAACACATATGTGTAATGGTAACATAACCAGCTTATGTAATATAACAGAAAACACCTATGTGTAATGGTAACATAACCAGCTTATGTAATATAACAGAAAACAACACATATGTGTAATGGTAACATAACCAGCTTATGTAATATAACAGAAAACACATATGTGTAATGGTAACATAACCAGCTTATGTAATATAACAGAAAACAACACATATGTGTAATGGTAACATAACCAGCTTATGTAATATAACAGAAAATACATATGTGTAATGGTAACATAACCAGCTTATGTAATATAACAGAAAACAACACATATGTGTAATGGTAACATAACCAGCTTATGTAATATAACAGAAAACACATATGTGTAATGGTAACATAACCAGCTTATGTAATATAACAGAAAACAACACATATGTGTAATGGTAAACATAACCAGCTTATGTAATATGACAGAAAACAACACATATGTGTAATGGTAACATAACCAGCTTATGTAATATAACAGAAAAGCACATATGTGTAATGGTAACATAACCAGCTTATGTAATATAACAGAAACACCATATGTGTAATGGTAACATAACCAGCTTATGTAATATAACAGAAAACACATATGTGTAATGGTAACATAACCAGCTTATGTAATATAACAGAAAAACAACACATATGTGTAATGGTAACATAACCAGCTTATGTAATATAACAGAAAACACACATATGTGTAATGGTAACATAACCAGCTTATGTAATATAACAGAAAACAACACATATGTGTAATGGTAACATAACCAGCTTATGTAATATAGACAAGAAAACAACAATATGTGTAATGGTAACATAACCAGCTTATGTAATATAACAGAAAACACATATGTGTAATGGTAACATAACCCAGCTTATGTAATATAACAGAAAACACATATGTGTAATGGTAACATAACCAGCATATGTAATATAACAGAAAACCACACATATGTGTAATGGTAACAATAACCAGCTTATGTAAAATAACAGAAAACACATATGTGTAAAAGGTAACATAACCTGCTTATTTAATATAACAGAAAAACACATCTGTGTAATGGTAACATAACCAGCTTATGTAATATAACAGAAAAACACATATGTGTAATGGTAACATAACCAGCTTATGTAATATGACAGAAAACAAACATATGTGTAATGGTAACATAACAAGCTTATGTAATAAAACAGAAAACCATATGATGTAATGGGTAACATAACGACTTAATAGTAATATAACAGAAAACACATATGTGTAATGGTAACATAACCCCCCCCCCCCAGCTTATGTAATATAACAGAAAAAACACATATGTGTAATGGTAACATAACCCGCTTATGAAATTTAACAGAAAACAACAATATGGGTGAGTAGGTAACATAACCAGCTTATGTAATATAACAGAAACAACACATATGTGTAATGGTAACATAACCAGCTTATGTAATATAACAGAAAACACATATGTGTAATGGTAACATAACCAGCTTATGTAATATAACAGAAAAACACATATGTGTAATTGTAACATAACCAGCTTATGTATATAACAGAAAAAACACATATGAGTAATGGTAACATAACCAGCTTATGTAATATAAAAGAAAACAACAATATGTGTAATGGAACCATAACCAGCTTATGTAATATAACAGAAAACACATATGTGAAATGGTAACATAACCAGGCTTATGTAATATATACAGAAAACACATATGTGTAATGGTAACATAAACCAGCTTATGTAATATAACAGAAAACACACATATGTGTAATGGTAAACATAAACCAGCTTATGTAATATAACAGAAAACAACACATATTGTAATGGTAACATAACCAGCTTATGTAATATAAACAGAAAACACAAATGTGTAATGGTAAACATAACCAGCTTATGTAATATAACAGAAAACACATATGTGTAATGGAAACATAACCAGCTTATGTAATATAACAGAAAAACATATGTGTAATGGTAACATAACCAGCTTATGTAATATAACAGAAAACAACACATATGGGTAGTGGTAACATAACCAGCTTATGTAATATAACAGAAAACAACACATATGTGTAATGGTAACATAACCAGCTTATGTAATATAACAGAAAACACATATGTGTAATGGTAACATAACCAGCTTATGTAATATAACAGAAAACACATATGTGTAATGGTAACATAACCAGCTTATGTAATATAACAGAAAACACATATGTGTAATGGTAACATAACCAGCTTATGTAATATAACAGAAAACAACACATATGTGTAATGGTAACATAACCAGCTTATGTAATATAACAGAAAACAACACATATGTGTAATGGTAACATAACCAGCGTATGTAATATAACAGAAAACAACACATATGTGTAATGGTAACATAACCAGCTTATGTAATATGACAGAAAACAACACATATGTGTAATGGTAGCATAACCAGCTTATGTAATATAACAGAAAACAACACATATGTGTAATGGTAACATAACCAGCTTATGTAATATAACAGAAAACACATATGTGTAATGGTAACATAACCAGCTTATGTAATATAACAGAAAACACATATGTGTAATGGTAACATAACCAGCTATGTAATATGACAGAAAACAACACATATGTGTAATGGTAACATAACCAGGCGTATGTAATATAACAGAAAACACATATGTGTAATTGGTAACATAACCAGCTTATGTAATATAACAGAAAACAACACATATGTGTAATGGTAACATAACCAGCTTATGTAATATAACAGAAAACACCTATGTGTAGTGGTAACATAACCAGCTTATGTAATGTAACAGAAAACAACACATATGTGTAATGGTAACATAACCAGCTTATGTAATATAACAGAAAACACATATGTGTAATGGTAACATAACCAGCTTATGTAATATGACAGAAAACAACACATATGTGTAATGGTAACATAACCAGCTTATGTAATATAACAGAAAACACATATGTGTAATGGTAACATAACCAGCTTATGTAATATAACAGAAAAACTATCACATATGTGTAATGGTAAATAACCAGCTTATGTAATATAACAGAAAACACCTATGTGTAGTGGTAACATAACCAGCTTATGTAATGTAACAGAAAACAACACATATGTGTAATGGTAACATAACCAGCTTATGTAATATAACAGAAAACACATATGTGTAATGGTAACATAACCAGCTTATGTAATATGACAGAAAACAACACATATGTGTAATGGTAACATAACCAGCTTATGTAATATAACAGAAAACAACACATGTGTGTAATGGTAACATAACCAGCTTATGTAATATAACAGAAAACACATATGTGTAATGGTAACATAACCAGCTTATGTAATATGACAGAAAACAACACATATGTGTAATGGTAACATAACCAGCTAATGTAATATAACAGAAAACACATATGTGTAATGGTAACATAAACAGCTTATGTAATATAACAGAAAACACATATGTGTAATGGTAACATAACCAGCTTATGTAATATGACAGAAAACAACACATATGTGTAATGGTAACATAACCAGCTTATGTATATAACAGAAAACACATATGTGTAATGGTAACATAACCCAGCTTATGTAATTTGACAGAAAACAACACATATGTGTAATGGTAACATAACCAGCTTATGTAATATAACAGAAAACAACACATATGTGTAATGGTAACATAACCAGCTTATGTAATATAACAGAAAACAACACATATGGGTAGTGGTAACATAACCAGCTTATGTAATATGACAGAAAACAACACATATGGGTAGTGGTAACATAACCAGCTTATGTAATATAACAGTAAACACATATGTGTAATGGTAACATAACCAGCTTATGTAATATAACAGAAAACAACACATGTGTGTAATGGTAACATAACCAGCTTATGTAATATAACAGAAACACATATGTGTAATGATAACATAACCAGCTTATGTAATATGACAGAAAACAACACATATGTGTAATGGTAACATAACCAGCTTATGTAATATAACAGAAAACACATATGTGTAATGGTAACATAACCAGCTTAGTAATATAACAGAAAACACATATGTGTAATGGTAACATAACCAGCTTATGTAATATGACAGAAAACAACACATATGTGTAATGGTAACATAACCAGCTTATGTAATATAACAGGAAACACATATGTGTAATGGTAACATAACCAGCTTATGTAATATGACAGAAAACAACACATATGTGTAATGGTAACATAACCAGCTTATGTAATATAACAGAAAACAACACATATGGGTAGTGGTAACATAACCCGCTTATGTAATATAACAGAAAACACATATGTGTAATGGTAACATAAACAGCTTATGTAATATAACAGAAAACACATATGTGTAATGGTAACATAACCAGCTTATGTAATATAACAGAAAACAACACATATGTGTAATGGTAACATAACCAGCTTATGTAATATAACAGAAAACACATATGTGTAATGGTAACATAACCAGCTTATGTAATATGACAGAAAACAACACATATGTGTAATGGTAACATAACCAGCTTATGTAATATAACAGAAAACACATATGTGTAATGGTAACATAACCAGCTTATGTAATATAACAGAAAACACATATGTGTAATGGTAACATAACCAGCTTATGGTAATATGACAGAAAACAACACATGTGTAATGGTAACATAACCAGCTTATGTAATATAACAGAAAACACATATGTGTAATGGTAACATAACCAGCTTATGTAATATGACAGAAAACAACACATATGTGTAATGGTAACATAACCAGTTTATGTAATATTAACAGAAAACAACACATATGTGTAATGGTAACATAACCAGCTTATGTAATATAACAGAAAACAACACATATGGGTAGTGGTAACATAACCAGCTTATGTAATATAACAGAAAACAACATATATGTGTAATGGTAACATAACCAGCTTATGCAATATAACAGAAAACACATATGTGTAATGGTAACATAACCAGCTTATGTAATATAACAGAAAACAACATATATGTGTAATGGTAACATAACCAGCTTATGTAATATAACAGAAAACAACACATATGTGTAATGGTAACATAACCAGCTTATGTAATATAACAGAAAACAACACATATGGGTAGTGGTAACATAACCAGCTTATGTAATATAACAGAAAACAACACATATGTGTAATGGTAACATAACCAGCTTATGTAATATAACAGAAAACACCTATGTGTAGTGGTAACATAACCAGCTTATGTAATGTAACAGAAAACAACACATATGTGTAATGGTAACATAACCAGCTTATGTAATATAACAGAAAACAACACATATGGGTAGTGGTAACATAACCAGCTTATGTAATATGACAGAAAACAACACATATGGGTAGTGGTAACATAACCAGCTTATGTAATATAACAGAAAACACATATGTGTAATGGTAACATAACCAGCTTATGTAATATAACAGAAAACAACACATGTGTGTAATGGTAACATAACCAGCTTATGTAATATAACAGAAAACACATATGTGTAATGGTAACATAACCAGCTTATGTAATATGACAGAAAACAACACATATGTGTAATGGTAACATAACCAGCTTATATAATATAACAGAAAACACATATGTGTAATGGTAACATAACCAGCTTATGTAATATAACAGAAAACACATATGTGTAATGGTAACATAACCAGCTTATGTAATATGACAGAAAACAACACATATGTGTAATGGTAACATAACCAGCTTATGTAATATAACAGAAAACACATATGTGTAATGGTAACATAACCAGCTTATGTAATATGACAGAAAACAACACATATGTTAAATGGTAACATAACCAGCTTATGTAATATAACAGAAAACAACACATATGTGTAATGGTAACATAACCAGCTTATGTAATATAACAGAAAACAACACATATGGGTAGTGGTAACATAACCAGCTTATGTAATATAACAGAAAACACATATGTGTAATGGTAACATAACCAGCTTATGTAATATAACAGAAAACACATATGTGTAATGGTAACATAACCAGCTTATGTAATATAACAGAAAACAACACATATGTGTAATGGTAACATAACCAGCTTATGTAATATAACAGAAAACACATATGTGTAATGGTAACATAACCAGCTTATGTAATATGACAGAAAACAACACATATGTGTAATGGTAACATAACCAGCTTATGTAATATAACAGAAAACACATATGTGTAATGGTAACATAACCAGCTTATGTAATATAACAGAAAACACATATGTGTAATGGTAACATAACCAGCTTATGTAATATGACAGAAAACAACATATATGTGTAATGGTAACATAACCAGCTTATGCAATATAACAGAAAACACATATGTGTAATGGTAACAAAACCAGCTTATGTAATATAACAGAAAACAACATATATGTGTAATGGTAACATAACCAGCTTATGTAATATAACAGAAAACAACACATATGTGTAATGGTAACATAACCAGCTTATGTAATATAACAGAAAACACCTATGTGTAGTTGGTAACATAACCAGCTTATGTAATGTAACAGAAAACAACACATATGGGTAGTGGTAACATAACCAGCTTATGTAATATAACAGAAAACAACACATATGTGTAATGGTAACATAACCAGCTTATGTAATATAACAGAAAACACATATGTGTAATGGTAACATAACCAGCTTATGTAATATAACAGAAAACACATATGTGTAATGGTAACATAACCAGCTTATGTAATATAACAGAAAACACATATGTGTAATGGTAACATAACCAGCTTATGTAATATAACAGAAAACAACACATATGTGTAGTGGTAACATAACCAGCTTATGTAATATAACAGAAAACACATATGTGTAATGGTAACATAACCAGCTTATGTAATATAACAGAAAACAACACATATGTGTAATGGTAACATAACCAGCTTATGTAATATAACAGAAAACACATATGTGTAATGGTAACATAACCAGCTTATGTAATATAACAGAAAACAACACATATGTGTAATGGTAACATAACCAGCTTATGTAATATGACAGAAAACAACACATATGTGTAATGGTAACATAACCAGCTTATGTAATATAACATAAAACACATATGTGTAATGGTAACATAACCAGCTTATGTAATATAACAGAAAACACATATGTGTAATGGTAACATAACCAGCTTATGTAATATAACAGAAAAACACATATGTGTAATGGTAAATAACCAGCTTATGTAATATAACAGAAAACACATATGTGTAATGGTAACATAACCAGCTTATGTAATATGACAGAAAACAACACATATGTGTAATGGTAACATAACCAGCTTATGTAATATAACAGAAAACACCTATGTGTAGTGGTAACATAACCAGCTTATGTAATGTAACAGAAAACAACACATATGTGTAATGGTAACATAACCAGCTTATGTAATATAACAGAAAACAACACATATGTGTAATGGTAACATAACCAGCTTATGTAATATAACAGAAAACACATATGTGTAATGGTAACATAACCAGCTTATGTAATATAACAGAAAACACATATGTGTAATGGTAACATAACCAGCTTATGTAATATAACAGAAAACACATATGTGTAATGGTAACATAACCAGCTTATGTAATATAACAGAAAACAACACATATGTGTAATGGTAACATAACCAGCTTATGTAATATAACAGAAAACACATATGTGTAATGGTAACATAACCAGCTTATGTAATATGACAGAAAACAACACATATGTGTAATGGTAACATAACCAGCTTATGTAATATAACAGAAAACACATATGTGTAATGGTAACATAACCAGCTTATGTAATATAACAGAAAACACATATGTGTAGGGGTAACATAACCAGCTTATGTAATATAACAGAAAACAACACATATGTGTAATGGTAACATAACCAGATTAAGTAATATAACAGAAAACAACACATATGGGTAGTGGTAACATAATATTATGTCTGAACTATGACAATGATAGTTTATAGATGTTGCTTAGGAACACTTCCTTACCTCTGAAGCTGAAAGTAGCTCCGTAGCATCTCACAATGTCATGGTCACTCTGTACAAATATGAAAGGGATAGAGACAGAAAAGAGAGAAGGTAGCAGGGATTTGTAATGGAGTTTCTATACAGTATGTAAGAAAGGAAACAAAATATAAAGATATATATATAACCAGCCATGGGCTGTGTATGTTAATAAGTCACAGAAATACTTTATCCGGGAGAAAATAATGTAACCCTATAATAAATGTATCATGTAAAACACAGTCACATTACTTTCTGACATGGCTAATATTATTCATGATTTCTTGTTAATATGTCAGGATTTCCTTTCAGGCTTAATATGGTTAGTCGGTCTGGCTGCATTTGTTAATCCAGAATACTTACTAACTATAGAAAGCCAGGAAATGAGGAGTTTATTTATAGGCTCGCTCAAAGGGAGCATTTGATGAAAGATGAAATTAGTCAGCAGTTGATCAAAGGTAAAGTCTTCTTTTGGCTGACAATTCAAAATAGAAAGACTGTCTAAGTAATATTGTGCTTGTAATTTCTAAGAAAAACAAGGGGAAACTTTTAAATTGTGTATGTCTCTGTTTATTCTTCTACTTCCTGTTTGTGTTTTTCAAGAAACAAAATGGATTGAACAGAGTGCAGCGGTTTGAAATCAGACACAAAATACGTATTAATGAGTAACCACTGCTGTAAGAGATTGTTGGTTTAAACTACAAAATGAAAATGTTTAATTCAGAGATTGGCATTTTATAGCATTGTAACCAGAATCTTGATTCATGTTGATATTGGCTTTCCAACCACAAAGGTCCTGCTCCCATAGTTTTGGATTTAAATCTTGTATGTGTGTATTATAATAGACTCTAGTGAAGCATATCCCAGAATTCTCTAAGGACCACAAAGGATGTTGGGTAGAAGAGACCTACATTTAGAAATGACAAGGTGAAAATGGTGTTAGTTAATATGTTTTTAATTATAACTGCAACCTAAATGATTATTATTATCATTTATTTGTATAGGGCCGCAAAATCCCATATAAAGCTTTATCATTATCATTCAAATGAAAAATATTTGTAAAAAGAAACAAAAACATAAGTGACTAAAAAAACTAGTACAGGAGGAAGGCCCTACTCCAATGAGCTACATTATACATATACATAGCCATATCCAATAATAAAAAACAGTAAACGATTAAAGGAACATAAAGGTAAATAACAGCTCTCTGTAGGTTGATATGGTCGACTATGATCTAATCCTGCATTACAGCCTTTAGCACCTTTCCATTCAGTTAGCATGTGCTCGGTACAACATTTTTATATATATAATCTCACATTAACACGCCGAGATAAAACCATATGTTTCACAAATGATACTGTGTATGGTAAAAATACTAATTAATTCTAAAGAATATTTTTGTATAATTTTTAAACATTGTGGGCTAAATTACGAGTGTCGCGCTATTGTTTGCACGTGATCGATATTGTATTTTCATGTCCATTTACGTCAAGTTTAATTTCGCTCATAATACAAGTTGAAAGTAAAGGTGAACGCTTGAGCGCAATTGCAATTTACGCTAGAATGATTACAGTGTCTTCAGAGCTCTGGTTAACTATTATGCGATTCAAAAAAGTGTCACAAAACACATAAAAATTACATTTAAAAGTACAGTTACAGTCATAATAACACTATCTAATAAACATTAATAAAAAATTATTGCACAATAAAGTTATAAGGGCTCAAAGATATGAGGTCTCAATAGAAAAAATACACGTCTAAATATTTATCTTCACAATAAATTCTACCTGGCCTTTTACAACAGGTTTGGTCTGAAGATTCTAAGCAGCGTACTGATTAGAGACAAAAGTCTTCAACATAGATACATGGATGGAGTTGAGAGTCTTTACAGTATAAGGTAACCTTCTTAAATATTCTTAATTTTTCATTAATCTTTCCTAATATAGCAGGGACCCAGTTTAACAGAGGCACAATGGACTTTGATATCACCAAGTTTAAAGGATGGAACAGGACATTTTTGTATAGATTTGTCTCTTCTAATATTTTCTTAAATTGGTCCCAATGGGCACATAGCTTCCCCACTTGCATTTATGAATTATCCTCAATAATTTGTGAAGTTGTAGAACTGGATGCAAGTGCATAAGATGGTACCCAAAAGCAGTATATAAAATAGAGTTACAAATACAGCTATGGTAATGGCTCGGCCACAGATAACATAGAAATACAATTGACTTGCTCTTCATTAGAGATGATGTAAAGATATTGCTCACAAATATGGCTGTTTTTTTCTGTCCATTAGATTGTGAGTGTTAAATTTCTAGGGTCAGAAATAAGGCCCTTTAAAACTTGGAAACAAACTCTGTCCATAATCAGAAATAATCTGTTAAAGAAAGACATGGTGATCAAAAGTTATCTGTATGATGGTAATTTTAACAAATAAATAAACCGAAACTGCTTGCTAAAAAGGTCACAGGTGACTAATATGTCTGAATTTCCCTATGACATTATTTTATTAGGGCCTTTAGACTGACCACCATTAGTATATAGTTCTATGAAATCTTGAACATGTTGGTGATGCATGAGTACTTTTTTGTAAGCCTCTGAAGAAAAAAATTACTTTGATTCTGGAACAATGTTTTTTGGCAAGTTGCTTTTGGTTTCATCGGTTTTATTTACCATACTAAGGCCTAGATTTGGAGTTCGGCGGTAGCCGTCAAAACCAGCGTTAGAGGCTCCTAACGCTGGTTTTGGCCGCCCGCTGGTATTTGGAGTCAGTGATTAAAGGGTCTAACGCTCACTTTTCAGCCGCGACTTTTCCATACCGCAGATCCCCCTACGCCATTTGCGTAGCCTATCTTTTCAATGGGATCTTTCTAACGCTGGTATTTAGAGTCGTTTCTGAAGTGAGCGTTAGAGCTCTAACGACAAGATTCCAGCCGCCTGAAAATAGCAGGAGTTAAGAGCTTTCTGGCTAACGCCGGTTCATAAAGCTCTTAACTACTGTACCCTAAAGTACACTAACACCCATAAACTACCTATGTACCCCTAAACCGAGGCCCCCCCACATCGCCGACACTCGATTAAAATTTTTAACCCCTAATCTGCCGACCGCCACCTACGTTATATTTATGTACCCCTAATCTGCTGCCCCTAACCCCGCCGACCCCTGTATTATATTTATTAACCCCTAACCTGCCCCCCACAACATCGCCGACACCTGCCTACACTTATTAACTCCTAATCTGCCGAGCGGACCTGAGCGCTACTATAATAAAGTTATTAACCCCTAATCCGCCTCACTAACCCTATCATAAATAGTATTAACCCCTAATCTGCCCTCCCTAACATCGCCGACACCTACCTTCAATTATTAACCCCCTAATCTTCCGATCGGAGCTCACCGCTATTCTAATAAATGGATTAACCCCTAAAGCTAAGTCTAACCCTAACACTAACACCCCCCTAAGTTAAATATAATTTACATCTAACGAAATAAATTAACTCTTATTAAATAACTTATTCCTATTTAAAGCTAAATACTTACCTGTAAAATAAACCCTAATATAGCTACAATATAAATTATAATTATATTATAGCTATTTTAGGATTAATATTTATTTTACAGGCAACTTTGTAATTATTTTAACCAGATACAATAGCTATTAAATAGTTAAGAACTATTTAATAGCTACCTAGTTAAAATAATAAAAAATTTACCTGTAAAATAAATCCTAACCTAAGTTACAAATAAACCTAACACTACCCTATCAATAAAATAATTAAATAAACTACCTACAATTACCTACAATTAACCTAACACTACACTATCAATAAATTAATTAAACACAATTCCTACAAATAAATACAATTAAATAAACTAGCTAAAGTACAAAAAATAAAAAAGAACTAAGTTACAGAAAATAAAAAAATATTTACAAACATAAGAAAAATATTACAACAATTTTAAACTAATTACACCTACTCTAAGCCCCCCAATAAATAACAAAGCCCCCCAAAATAAAAAATTCCCTACCCTATTCTAAATTAAAAAAGTTACAAGCTCTTTTACCTTACCAGCCCTGAACAGGGCCCTTTGCGGGGCATGCCCCAAGAAGTTCAGCTCTTTTGCCTGTAAAAAAAAACATACAATACCCCCCCCCCAACATTACAACCCACCACCCACATACCCCTAATCTAACCCAAACCCCCCTTAAATAAACCTAACACTAATCCCCTGAAGATCTTCCTACCTTGTCTTCACCATCCAGGTATCACCGATCCGTCCTGGCTCCAAGATCTTCATCCAACCCAAGCGGGGGTTGGCGATCCATAATCCGGTGCTGAAGAGGTCCAGAAGAGGCTCCAAAGTCTTCCTCCTATCCGGCAAGAAGAGGACATCCGGACCGGCAAACATCTTCTCCAAGCGGCATCTTCGATCTTCTTCCATCCGGAGCGAAGCGGCAGGATCCTGAAGACCTCCAGCGCGGAACATCCATCCGGACCGACGACTGAACGACGAATGACTGTTCCTTTAAGGGACGTCATCCAAGATGGCGTCCCTCGAATTCCGATTGGCTGATAGGATTCTATCAGCCAATCGGAATTAAGGTAGGAATTTTCTGATTGGCTGATGGAATCAGCCAATCAGAATCTAGTTCAATCCGATTGGCCGATCCAATCAGCCAATCAGATTGAGCTCGCATTCTATTGGCTGATCGGAACAGCCAATAGAATGCGAGCTCAATCTGATTGGCTGATTGGATCAGCCAATCGGATTGAACTTGATTCTGATTGGCTGATTCCATCAGCCAATCAGAAAATTCCTACCTTAATTCCGATTGGCTGATAGAATCCTATCAGCCAATCGGAATTCGAGGGACGCCATCTTGGATGACGTCCCTTAAAGGAACAGTCATTCGTCGTTCAGTCGTCGGTCCGGATGGATGTTCCGCGCTGGAGGTCTTCAGGATCCTGCCGCTTCGCTCCGGATGGAAGAAGATCGAAGATGCCGCTTGGAGAAGATGTTTGCCGGTCCGGATGTCCTCTTCTTGCCGGATAGGAGGAAGACTTTGGAGCCTCTTCTGGACCTCTTCAGCACCGGATTATGGATCGCCAACCCCCGCTTGGGTTGGATGAAGATCTTGGAGCCAGGACGGATCGGTGATACCTGGATGGTGAAGACAAGGTAGGAAGATCTTCAGGGGATTAGTGTTAGGTTTATTTAAGGGGGGTTTGGGTTAGATTAGGGGTATGTGGGTGGTGGGTTGTAATGTTGGGGGGGGGTATTGTATGTTTTTTTTTACAGGCAAAAGAGCTGAACTTCTTGGGGCATGCCCCGCAAAGGGCCCTGTTCAGGGCTGGTAAGGTAAAAGAGCTTGTAACTTTTTTAATTTAGAATAGGGTAGGGAATTTTTTATTTTGGGGGGCTTTGTTATTTTATTAGGGGGCTTAGAGTAGGTGTAATTAGTTTAAAATTGTTGTAATATTTTTCTTATGTTTGTAAATATTTTTTTATTTTCTGTAACTTAGTTCTTTTTTATTTTTTGTACTTTAGCTAGTTTATTTAATTGTATTTATTTGTAGGAATTGTGTTTAATTAATTTATTGATAGTGTAGTGTTAGGTTAATTGTAGGTAATTGTAGGTAGTTTATTTAATTATTTTATTGATAGGGTAGTGTTAGGTTTATTTGTAACTTAGGTTAGGATTTATTTTACAGGTAAATTTGTTATTATTTTAACTAGGTAACTATTAAATAGTTCTTAACTATTTAATAGCTATTGTACCTGGTTAAAATAATTACAAAGTTGCCTGTAAAATAAATATTAATCCTAAAATAGCTATAATATAATTATAATTTATATTGTAGCTATATTAGGGTTTATTTTACAGGTAAGTATTTAGCTTTAAATAGGAATCATTTATTTAATAAGAGTTAATTTATTTCGTTAGATAAAAATTATATTTAACTTAGGGGGGTGTTAGTGTTAGGGTTAGACTTAGCTTTAGGGGTTAATCCATTTATTAGAATAGCGGTGAGCTCCGATCGGAAGATTAGGGGTTAATAATTGAAGGTAGGTGTCGGCGATGTTAGGGAGGGCAGATTAGGGGTTAATACTATTTATGATAGGGTTAGTGAGGCGGATTAGGGGTTAATAACTTTATTATAGTAGCGCTCAGGTCCGCTCGGCAGATTAGGGGTTAATAAGTGTAGGCAGGTGTCGGCGACGTTGAGGGGGGCAGATTAGGGGTTAATAAATATAATATAGGGGTCGGCGATGTTAGGGCAGCAGATTAGGGGTACATAGGGATAACGTAGGTTGCGGCGGTTTACGGAGCGGCAGATTAGGGGTTAAAAAAATATGCAGGGGTCAGCGATAGCGGGGGGCGGCAGATTAGGGGTTAATAAGTGTAAGGTTAGGGGTGTTTAGACTCGGGGTACATGTTAGGGTGTTAGGTGCAGACGTAGGAAGTGTTTCCCCATAGGAAACAATGGGGCTGCGTTAGGAGCTGAACGCTGCTTTTTTGCAGGTGTTAGGTTTTTTTCCAGCTCAAACAGCCCCATTGTTTCCTATGGGGGAATCGTGCACGAGCACGTTTTTGAGGCCGGCCGCGTCCGTAAGCAACTCTGGTATCGAGAGTTGCATTTGCGGTAAAAATGCTCTACGCTCCTTTTTTGGAGCCTAACGCAGCATTTGATTAAACTCTCGATACCAGAGTTAAATTTATGGTGCGGCCAGAAAAAAGCCTGCGGAGCGTTAACAGCCCTTTTACCGCCGAACTCCAAATCTAGGCCTAAGGATTCAATGATCAAAAACAAAATCTTTGGGATTTTTAGAATGAATTTTCTGATATAGCAGTCTCTCCTTTACACACAGAACCCTGTATAATTACATTAACATCTCTCAAGGTAAAATTTAAGTTTTCAATTTGTTTTAAGGGACCTCGCTGTACTGACAAGACTTCCTAGATAATTTTGCCTGAGCGATGAACTTCTGATAGTAGTGCCCTAAGAGTTAAAGACGTCGTTTTTTGAGAATTCATTATAATCGGCTGGACCAAATTGGCGGCCTTGTCATTCTTGTCATACTTTCTGGACATAAACATTTGCTTTTCCATTCATTATTTGCTTTTTCATACACTATTTTTGTGGATTCAGTGTATAGTATGTTCTTATGGCAAGCAAGTCATAAGTTCAGGGTGAGCTCAATAGCAAATAGCTCTTTATCTCCAGCTGCATAGTTCTGAAAAAAACTTCCTGGAGATAACATGGGTGCATGATTCTATATGTGAAATGTTTTTGAAAAAGAACTGTAACAAAAAATGAAGAAGAGACGGATTATGATGCTAAATTACATGGTTATAGACTTCTACAAGCCCCCCCACAGGTTCCTCACACCACTTCCTTAGATTGGAGACTTTTTGGGTAACGCAGTCATTTTGTTGGCAGTAAATTAGTTCAGGTTTGTGCACCTAAGTCTGACAGGAGTACACTAATTCTTTATGTGCGCTAACCTGACATGAGTTATCCTAAAGGGAAATGAAACCCAAAATGTTTATTTTATGGTGTGATTTTAAACAACTCTCTAATTTACATCTATTATCAAATTTTCTTTGTTCTATCTGTATCTTTTTTTTCTGGAGCATTATATGGCCGCAGTTTTGTAAGAATGTTATCCATTTGCAAGAACACTAGATGGCAGCACTATTTCCTGTCATGTAATACTGCAGATGCCTACCTAAGTATCTCTTCATAGAATATCATGGGAACAAAACAAATTTGATCTGTCTGAATAACAAAATCATTTTTTTGTGTTTCATATCCCATGATTACAAGTCACGCAGTATGAGTTTTCCGCGCGCAATATCGTCTTTTTGCAATCAATTTTCATTGCGCAGATATTACAAGTCGAAAAAAATCACGATTGCACACGAGCAATTGACTTTTACGCAACAATCCTTTTCACGTTCAAAGAGCTGAAGTTAACAGTTTTCCGCAACATAAAAGTTTCACAAAACATTTCACAAATTTATTAGAAAAGTACAGTTACACTCATATTAACCCTGTCTAATAAAGATTATTTAAAAAAAATATTGCACACAAAGTTATAAGGGTTCAAAGAGACAAGATCTCAGGTGTTAGAAAAAAAAGCAGACGTATTATACATTGACATACAGTGGATATAAAAAGTCTACACACCCCTGTTAAAATGTCAGGTTTCTGTGATGTAAAAAAAAACGAGATAAAGATAGATCATTTCAGAACTTTTTCCACCTTTAAAGGGACAGTCTACACCAGAATTTTTATTGTTTTAAAAGATAGATAATCCCTTTATTACCCATTCCCCAGTTTTGCATAACCAACACAGTTATAATAATATACTTTTAACCTCTGTGATTATCTTGTATCTTAGCCTCTGCAAACTGCCCCCTTATTTCAGTTCTTTTGACAGACTTGCAGTTTAGCCAATCACTGCCTGCTCCCAGATAACTTCACGTGCACGAGCACAGTGTTATCTATATGAAATACGTGAACTAACACCCTCTAGTGGTGAAAAACTGTTCAAATGCATTCTGAAAAGAGGTGGCCTTCAAGGTCTAAGAAATTAGCATATGAACCTCCTAGATTAAGCTTTCAACTAAGAATACCAAGAGAACAAAGCAAAATTGGTGATAAAAGTAAATTGGAAATTTGTCTCAAATGGCATGCTCTATCTGAATCATGAAACTTTATTTTGGCCTAGACTGTCCCTTTAATGTGACCTATAAACTATACAACTCAATTGAAAAACAAACTGAATTTTTTTAGGTGGAGGGAAGTAAACAAAAAAAACTAAAATAATGTGGTTGCATAAGTGGGGATGTAGCTGTGTTCAGAATTAAGCAATCACATTCCAAATCATGTTAAATAGGATTCAGTACACACCTGCCATCATGTAAAATGTCTCTGTTTAACCCCAAATAAAGTTCAGCTGTTCTAGTAGATCTTTCCTGACATTTTCTTAGTTGCATCCTACAGCAAAAGCCATGGTCCACAGAGAGCTTCCAAAGCATCAGAGGGATCTCATTGTTAAAAGGTATCAGTCAGGAGAAGGGTACAATTTTTTTTCCAAGGCATTAGATATACCATGGAACACAGTGAAGACAGTCATCATCAAGTGGAGAAAATATGACACAACAGTGACATTACCAAGAACTAGACGTCCCTCCAAAATTGAAAAAAAGACGAGAAGAAAACTGGTCTGGGAGGCTGCCAAGAGGCCTACAGCAACATTAAAGGAGCTGCAGGAATATCTGGCAATACATGTGACAACAATCTCACATATTCTTCATATGTTTGGGCTATGGGGTAGAGTGGCAAGACGGAAACCTTTACTTACAAAGAAAAACATCCAAGTCCAGCTAAATGTAGCAAAAACACATCTGAAGTCTCCCTAAAGCATGTGGGAAAAGGTGTTATGGTCTGATGAAACCAAGGTTGAACTTTTTGGCACATCACCAAAAGAACACTATACCCACAGTGAAGCATTTTGGTGGCAGCATCATGCTTTGGGTCTGTTTTTCTTCAGCTGGAACTGGGGCCTTAGTCAAGGTAGAGGGAATTATGAACAATTCCAAATACCAGACAATATTGGCACAAAACTTTCAGGCTTCTGCTAGAAAGCTGAACATGAAGAGGAACTGCATCTTTCAGCATGACAACGACCCAAAGCATACATCCAAATTAACAAAGGAATGGCTTCACCAGAAGGAGATTAAAGTTTTGGAATGGCCCAGCCAGAGCCCAGACCTGAATCCGATTGAAAATCTGTGGGGTGATCTGAAGAGGGCTGTGCACAGGAGATGCCCTCGCAATCTGACAAAATTGGAGTGTTTTTGCAAAAAAGAGTGGGCAAATCTTGCCAAGTCAAAATGTGCCATGCTGATAGACTCATACCCAAAATGACTGAGTGCTGTAATAAAATCAAAAGGTGTTTCAACAAAGTATTAGTTTAATGATGTGCACACTTATGCAACTATATTATTTTTTTTATTTTTTTTTACTTCCCTTCACCTAAAAGATTTTAGTTTGTTTTTCAATTGAGTTGTACAATTTAAAGGTTACATTAAAGGTGGAAAAAGTTCTGAAATGATTTATCTTTGTCTCATTTTTTTACATCACAGAAACCTGACATTTTAACAGGGGTGTGTGGACTTTTTATATCCACTGTACATACACATACATACAGAAACATGCATTTATATGTATAGAGATATGTTTAATTATGGAGATAATGAAAAGATTTTACATTACAATCTTATGGACAATAAACAATATCTCAGAGGGATTTTCAAAGAGATCTCAAGATATCTAGACATACAGTACATACTGTATATTCATATACATAATCTCGCTATAAATAGCTATATCTGTCCAAAAATCATCACATATATAGAGAAATATTTATTTATAAATAAATAGAACATAATCCGTTAACAAAACATTCTTGCAATATGAAATATTTGCATTTTCATGTACACTTTTCGAGGAGAATATGTCATGGGATTTGCGCAACAGATTAGGGTTTTCACTTTTTTTTCTATTTGTCTTCTCCATTGACTTCTATGGGGGAATATGTGAACACGCCCACCATTTGGCTTTTTGGACAACGTGGATTAACGCGCGTGCAAAATAAGTTATTTTGCAACTTGTAATGCCTGCACAACCCCAAATGCGAAAAAAACATAACGCATGCAGTGTTTTTGCAAATTGTGAAAAACAGCTTTGCTGCGCGACTTGTAATCTTGCCCTATTTATTTATTAAATATAAAATATTGAAAAATATTATTAAATAATTATTATAGATGTGTGTGTGTATATAGATAGCGCGCCTTACGATAATGAATTCTGCATGTGCGCTAACAAACACCCCGTCAGACCTAAAGCTCGAAATCCGAAGCACATTATGCATATTTTACATTCCAATCTTCTTCACATATAAAAAATATATATTTTTATTATTAAATATATATTTCTATATACAGTATATCTGATAATGTTAATGTAAAACATATATCTATGCCTATATATCTATAGGAATAGGTATATGTAGATATATATAGAAATATTTATTTAAAATAAAACTAAGATTTTCCTGTATGTGAATGAAGAACAAGGGAATGTGAAATATTTACAGTAAAAACACAGTAAAAGACAATATTAAATAAAATTATAGAATTATTATTTAGACACACACACATATATATATATATATATATATATATATATATATATATATATATATATATATATATATATATATATATTTATATATATAAAATAGCTCTTTGCAGTCAAATACATGGCTTCATACTTATATATACTTTTGAACCCTTATAACTTTTTTTTTATTAATATTTCTATGAACCATTTTATCAGATAGTGTTTATAGAGTGTAAAAGTATGTTTTAATGTAGTTATGTTGTTTGTGTTAAATTAGATTGCACTTGCAATACGCTTGCAAATTAACACGCCCGCGATATTCTGATATCACTCGCACTCAAATGTTAAGGCACCACTTGTAATCTAGCCCTAAGAGATTACAATCTTTTGGTCTGTTTCCATGTAACTGTTTATTCCTGACTATAATACTACAAAATTCTGCTCTGCTTCCAAGGTGCTAATACAGTCAGTTCCTCATTATGGGCAAGATTACAAGTCGCAATGCAAATCATTTGCGAAAGCACCGCGCACGTTATGGCTTTATTTCACATTTGGGGTTGCGCAGCTATTACAAGTTGTAAAATAACTTATTTTGCGAGCACGTTAAGCCGCGTAATGCAAACAACCAAATTTCGTGCATGCTTACATATTCCCCATAGAAGTCAATGGAAAAGACAAATAGAAAAAAAACACACACAAAAACCCTAATCTGTTGCGCAAAGCCTATGACATAGTCTCCTTAAAAAGTGTACATAAAAATGTGAATATTTCATATTGTGAAAATGTTTTCACAACGGAATAAATATTTCTCTAGATATGTGATGATTTTTGGACTGATATATCTATTTATAGCGAGATATGTATATGAATGTGTATATGTCTAGATATCTTGAGATCTTTATGGGAATATCGCATTGAAAATATTGAGATATTATATAATGTGCATAAGTGTAATGTAAAATCTTTTAATATCTCCATAGTTAAACATATCTCTGTACATATAAATCCATGTTTCTCTATGTATGTGTATGTATATCAATGTAAAATCCCTGGGTCAGCTTTTTATTCTAACACCCGAGAGCTCATATTTTTGGGCCCTTATAACTTTTGTATGCAATAGATTATTAAAATAATGTTTAATAGACAGTGTTAATATGAGTGTAACTGTTCTTTGTAATGTATTTTTGAAGTGTTTTGTGAAACTTTTATGTTGTGCAAAACTGTTAACTACAGCTCTTCGAGCACGGAAAGTATTGTTGTGTAGAAGGTGAATGCATGCACGCAAAGACTTGTAATACCTGTGCAATGGAAATTGATTGCGAAAAGACCACATCACGTGCGAAAAACTCATAACACGCTACCTGTAATCTTGCCCTATGTGATTACCAAGTCCTGTTTAACTTTCAAATTGATAACTCTGTCTGTTCAAGTCCACAAGACTGTCTATTAATGTCCAGTCCGTTTCTGTTGTGCTCAGATTCTCTTCCAAAAGTTCCAAACTGGAACTTTACAAATGTATTGTAATCTTCTGTTCTTGCTATGGCCATTATCTTTAGCATAGGTGTTCAAACAATACTGAACATTAAAGAAAGTTCTAGTACCATATCTATTTGATATATAAATACTAGTGGGCATAACCTTACAAACAAAAAAAAAAAATATCCAGGCATTAAATGTTTTTGCACAACAAACTCTAATGGATTGTAATGGTAGAGAAGGAATGTTCCATTTGAAAATACTGTTGTCCCAAGCATGCATTATTGCTAATATCTGATATGAATAATCTCTAATACTTCATTCTTATCAGTCTTTGTAGTTCCCCACCATATTTCATATTTGTTCATTAACTAAAACCTGGTAACCATAAAGTGGGCTTGATCTGATGATTCTAATAATGTAATATGTGCTATGCTCACTCAGCAACATATAGGTGACTTTGTACACTCTATTCACGGGGTTAATCCTTTCTTTTGTGCTATGTGAACCAATGTTCCACAGAAAGCTAATGATACGCATATTCAGTATAGTACTGCATCAAATGCAATTTATCTTTTAAAGTAATGAAGAAAGAACATGCTGTTCTTTTCCTTACACAGCAACCATCAAACAAAAATAGATTTAATACATTAATATTAGGATTTAGGCTACTAACATGCATTTACATATTCATACAAAATGAAACATTTATTTAGATACATGCATAAACTTGATAATGTGTATGTATTATTTATTCCATTATTGTTGCACACTCTCTGAATTATTCATAACACATCATTTCTACAATATTTCCGTGACTCTAGCAGTATTGTTGTTGATGCGGCTCTGTGTAAAAGAAAGGAACATAAAAAATATCTATGTAGAAGTAAGCAGGGCACTCTTTGGTATGCAGTTCTTTGCAAGTATTACCCAAAGCAATCAGGCACCTTTTTCGTCTGACAAAGCATCATTTTTTGTAATATCCTGTGAGTCTCTTTAATCCTTTAGTGTATCTCTGGATAGAGTATATGGAGACAAAAGATAAGGTTCTTGTCAGAACTGTGAATGAATTATAGTCAAGGATAGAGAGTGATCTAGCTCAGAGCAATGGTCTTGCATGGAGCATAGAGAGTGGGGTGGTATGTTTCTTTCTATAGGACAAAACAAATAGGAGGAGAGTCTGAGAGGTAATAGCATTGTAGTATAATGAAGATTGTGTATGTGAGAGTGGAAAGCTGTGATGTTGGAGAGTGGTGTATGTTATACACAGGGTGAAGACAGCTAGAGTGGACTGACTTAGTGCTAGATTACACAAGGTTGGTAGAAATAGGCTTGCTAAAGCAAAAAGTAGCTTTTTTATGCATTACACAACACTTGTAGGTAAAATCTCCTGCTCTTGCTACATACATGTGGTTATAGGTAGCGACCGATTGCTACATAATACAAAGTTGTAGGGATTTGTAGTTTCAAGGAGCTTCAGTTGCATATTTTGCTTAGGTAACCATAGCAACAGCTTCAGTTACTACGAGTCAATGGGGCCGATTTATCATATGTCGGGCGGACATCGCTGAATGCCGACAGCTTACGATGTTGATATTTAGCATTGCACAAGCAGTTCTGGAGAACTGCTCGTGCAATGCCGCCCCCTGAAGATTTGCGGCTAATAAGCCACTAGCACGGGGTTTCAATCAATCTGATCGTATTCGATCGGGCTGATTGCTGTTCGCCGCCTCAGAGGCGGCGGACCAGTTAAGGAGCAGCGGTCTTAAGACTGCTGCTTCTTAACTGCTGTTTCCGGCGAGTCTGAAGGCTTGCACAGGAAACAGCTGCATTGGGGTCGATTGACTGCTTGGTAAATCGGCCCCTATGTGCTAGAGGCTTGTTTCCACTGAGCCGTAAAAAATTTAGCTGTAAGCTACCGGAGTGGCCAACAGCTAAAAGTAGTTTCCAGCTTCATTTTAGTACTAGGTTTCCATTTAAATATTTTGCGTATTTTCCTCTTTTACATCTAGTTGCGCTTGGTGTAATTTTTTTCAATGTACCGACAGCCTCAGACAGTGTATTAACGGTTTGCGCTTTAATGGGAAACCTGGTATAAGTTATTGCTTAATGGCTTCTAATACTTTCTATGGGACGCAAAAATATTTTTGGAAGCTGAACCCCAGCTGCGGATATTGAGGTATAACGCGGAAGAAGTCGATAAACAAAATTGCTTCCAACAGCATATTTATCGGTTTGTGACCTCGCACAAACCTAATACAGCTCAATGAAAGCGAACCCAGTGTCGCGTAGCTAGAGGAGCAAAGTAGCTGGTAGCAGTTTTAAATAAGATTGATTTTCCCTTCCCTTGTTTTTTTGTAAGTTACAAGAAATAGTGTATGTTTTATGTTTAGAAAAAAAAAAACTTGCAATATCATCTTATTATATAAATAAATACAATTTTCCTTATTTAAATATTCTTAAAATTACTAAATAATTTATACACATATCACATAAATATATCATTTAAAAAAAGTATATTACAAAGATTAATATTCATATATTGTATTATTTTAAAACCATAAGTATATTTTACTAATGTTTTGGTATTACTATTAACTCAATTATCGTTTATATCTAATAAATTAAATGTGTTTTTGATAATATTTATTGGTGTCTTGACATATAGTCCAAAGAAAAGATTACTAGATGTACTAGTGAAGGGTGTTGTGACTGAAAACCATATATTTGAGGTGGATTGCCATACATTGGGCTAAATTACAAGTGGAGCGCTAATTTATCATGGCTTGTTAAAGAGACATGATTCAGATAGAGGATACATTTTGAAACAACTTTCTAATTTACTTCTATTATCTAATTTGTTTCATTTTCTTAGTATCATTTGTTGAAGGAGCAGCAATGCACTTCTGGTTTCTAACTGAACAAATGGGTGAGCCAATGACAATCAGTATATATATACATCTACCAATCAGCAGCTATAACCTAGGTTCTTTGCTGCGCCTGAGCTTTCCTAGATAAACCGTTCAGCAAAGGATAACAAGAGAAGGAAGCAAATTAAATAATAGAAGTAAATTGGAAATTTGTTTAAAATTGCATTCTCTATCTGAATCATGAAATAAAGTTTTTTGGGTTTCATGTCCTTTTAATGCTACCTCAAGCTTGCGGTAGCAATTAGAGCTCCAAAAATTAACCAGAGGTCCGACATCTAGTTAATTTTAAAAATATCGCCCAATCGCCCCCAAAATTAAGTGTGAGGTCGCTTTTTGTTTAAATAAAATTGTAGCATCTTGTTTTTTTTTTTTTTTTTTAAAAACTGCATGAATTAGTTTTTAGGGGTTAACTTGATAGGGTGTGGGGTGTTAGAGAAAAAATGGCACTGAAAAGTGCCTTTACATTGCGGTCTATGGGGACTTTGTGTTCACTGTAAATATATATGTATAAGCTTTTATATGTATATATATATATATATATATATATATATATATATATATATATATATAGAGAGAGAGAGAGAGAGAGATAGATAGATAGATAGATAGATAGATAGATAGATATTTAAATTTTGCTGCCCATCGTTGCACGATTTATCCCCTTCGCTGCTCTAGGTTCTTAGCCGTGTCTCAAAGCATGAGAACGAGACTCCCATTGGAGCCTATGGAAGCATGCTCTCGTGAGCGCAGAGCTTCCCTGCTATATACGAACCCGAGGTCGCATTCACAATGCGCTAAACTTGTAATACCAACTCACATTTGTGTGTGCTGGTATTACTGAGTGGAGTGCAAATATTGCGCTCACGTAAGCAGGGCCGGTGCTATACTATTTTGCGCCCTAGGCAAGACCAGTTACTTGCGCCCACACACCAAAAAAAATAAAATAAAGCAACAAAACATAAAACTGCTAAATTTCTTTTAATTTTCAAGAATAAGTGCCATAAGATGCCAAAAGCACCAATATTAAAGGCAAAATATAAATGTACCAAACATAAATTAACTGCATTAACCAAATATAAATTACCTATATTAACAAAATATAAATTAACTGTAATAACAAAATATCATTTAACTGTATTTCCTTCTAAATACAGGGAGAGTCCACAGCTGCATTCATTACTTTTGGGAATACAGAACCTGGCCACCAGGAGGAGGCAAAGACACCCCAGCCAAAGGCTTGAATACCTCCCCCACTTCCCTCATCCCCCAGTCATTCTTTGCCTTTCGTCACACTGGGTCATAGGAGGTGGTGAGTGCCCCAGCTATTGGGGGTTCATGGTGCCAGTTGTTTTGACCATAAGCTACTTAGTCGAGTTATGGAAGATTCTATGTTAGAAGGGGGTTCCTCTGAGTCAGATTTTGATATCTGTGTATATTGTGAGTAGGCCCGGGTAACCCAGCCCTCTCAATTATGTTCCGTATGCCACCATAATAGGGTGTTCTCCTCTTCCAATGTTGAGAGGTTAGAGAACACTGAGCCATCCGCCTCTGAGGATTCTGCATCCCGTCAGTTTTTTTCCCTAGAATCTTCTGTTTCTACACAGGCAGTTGTCCCAAATACTGTTACCCCTTACCCTGAAGGAGGTCTCTTTCCATCAGAGGTTACTGTGCGGTTTCGCATGGCCATATCTTTGGCTTTAGTGCATTTACATCTTCCTGCCGCGTGCAAGAGAAGACTTAATCTGATGGGACGATGGGATCCGATCAGTCTTCTGGGGAAGCGGTATCCTCTGAGGCTTTAGATGTGCTACCTCCAGATTTGGAGCCCCCAGATACTCCGACGGAGGTTAAATGTTGCTTTTAGATTTAGAATGGCTTGCCTGTGAGTACTTCTGAGAGAAGTTTTGGCGACGTTGACTGATCTGGAATGGTGTCGCATGACGGGCTGGACCTGTCGGTTTCACTTTCCCTTTGGCTATCACTTGTGTTGCCTAATTTATTTTCTAATCCGGTAAGGATAAGTTTTTCTTTATTTATATTTTTAGAGCTCGAGTTTGTTACTTTGGGTTTTTCTGGTACTAGCGATCTTCATGATTGCGATTGATGTCTCTTCTGATGGAAGATATATTACAAAAATTAAACAGAAAACAGAAAAACAGAAAGACAAAAACAAAGGATGTTTCTGGTTGGGATGATGTTCCCCCGATATGTCCAAGACTATGTTTAAGCTTTGGAGCTCATATGTTTTTCTGTTTGTTATTCTCCCTTTTCTGGCTCTGCTAGAATGTTAGAATTATCCATATGAGACCTTAGACAGATATATTATATCCTACATATCAGGCTGGTCCTGGTTGGGTATTAGTTATCTCTGTTCTTTTGAGGTTCGTAACAAGATAGGTTGTATCCTATATAACAGGCTGGACCTGTTTGGGTACTAGTTACCTCTCTTCATTCTTCTTCTTAAGAGGTTATTTCCTTGTTCCTTTGGTCCAGAGGAAGCCCTTCTATCCTAGATGTTAGGTTGGTCCTAGTTAAATCATCATGGTTGGGCATCCAATATTAGAGAAGGGCCTACGAGTTAATACCCTGCTTAGCAAAGCTGTGTTTTGGAGTTTAAATTCTGCTGTGGCAGTTTTCTTCAGGAGCTAAGTTTTTCCTTTGCGGATGGGGGGAGATGGGTGACTTTTTTCTTGGAGTCTTTTTCCAGTTCCTTCTCACAGGGGTTATATTCTTCCCCCGCTATGGTGCTCCATAGGGGTTTTCTCATTCTTTTTTTATACTCTCTATTCAGAGTTTATATTTTCTTCCTCTTGAGGGTTGCTATGAGGTTTTCTCTCCCTGTATTAGGGAGATGGTTACTGCCTGTCCTTATGTTGAGAATATCCGGATTTTCAGGGCCGTATCGTTTCAGTAACCCTGTTCTGATCCTAGTTTTATTGGGATCTAGGGGCCTGTTTATTCAGTTTCCTGTTCCCTGGATTCTGGTTGCTCCTACTTTTGGCAGTTCTGGTTTTCTCTATCACCTGAGAGGGTTTTTAAGGAATTTCCATTGTCCTTTCCATCCTTGGCGTTGGTTTTCTATTGGAAGTTCCTGGGTAAACCCCAGGGTGGTTTTTGGATGCGGTTTGGTCTCTCAGACAGGAAGTCCTTTTTAGGCCTTTTTGAGTTTCAGTGCTCTATAGGCTTGCCCTGCAGTTTTCCTTCAGACCTCTGTTGGTACAGTGCGGTGGTGATGTTTAGCCTAGTTCCGATTCTTCGGTTTGGCGGTGTTGCTCCTAAATCTTCCAGATAGCATCCTGTTTCTGGATTGTCCGCTCCAGTCCATCCGTGCCTGTCCCAGTCTTTTTCCTTAAGGGATCCTTAGGATGATCTATGGATCTTTTAGGGTTTGGGATGTTTCTCTTCCTTGCCCTCCTTGACTATGTCACCCCTTCTGGGTTGACTCAGTCTGTCAGGAGCAGGCATATCAGATTGCCTTTCTTATCCTGTGTCTTCTGTTCGTAGTTTGGTCTTCTTCATTATGGGTGCCTCCTTATGGAGTTTGACTGGATCTTCGCCTTTGGATCTGTCAGAGGGTTATTTCTGAAGTGTGTCAGTCCTTTCCTCAACTTGTAGCTGTTCCCTCATTAGCTTGGGGATGGCAAACTTCCACCCCCCTGTTTTTTGGTGGGGTGGTGTTGATCCCCCTGTTTTGATATCCTTTCTTGAGGTTCTCCTTTGTCCTTTTTCAGGGTGTACCAGAAGAAGGGTTTGTTAGCCGGTTATGGATGGGACAGCTAGTTCCTCTAGCCTGAGGGTAAGCCTGGCTATCTATCAGTCGGGGGGTTACGGGTTGTATCATCCGTTGCCTTCTGCCCTGGTATGTGGGCTTCTCAACAGATTCTAGATGTCAGTTTCTGGTCTGTTTCCCATGGTTAATGAACTCTTGCTGTTCATTTCCTTTCGCTAGGACGCGGATTGCGGTCAAGCAGTTCTGTTCTAGACTTTTTGCCTCTTCAGGAACTTAGTCTTTCCTGCTAAGTTTTTTGCATCTGTATCAATGCATGCGATGGTTCTGAATTTTCTATTCTTTGACCTGTTCTGATGGGGAGTATGTCCTAGTCTCTCTTGCAGTCTGGTACTTCGCTCTCCTTGGGGTTTTCGCTCTATGGAATCTTTCCTTTGCGTTCTCCAAGGAGCCTCTCCCTCTCTTGTTCCTTTTTTTCTGAGATCGGGCCTTGAGGTCCTTTCAGACTTTTTTAGCATACTCAGCTTACTTCTATACACATTCCTATTTGGAAGTGTAGGTATTGGGAGTCTTGGTTGTCCTCCTTGTTGTGTTTGGGGAGGAGTGTTCTTCATTTGGTCTCGTAGGCAGTGGGACTGGGCTCGTTTTGGGACCAGTGATTTCTCTGGTTTATGACGTGGGCTCTTTTGGTCATGATTGTTGGACAGTTACTTGGTCCTCCTAACATTTATTTTATATTTTGCTTCTGTTGAAGCAGTTTGCGGGAGATTGGGTTTTTCTCAGGTTGTGGTGCCTTCAGATTGGGTCCGCCTCTCCTGTTACCCCCCCCCCCCGTTAGCATTTAGTGTCCTCTATAGCTTGGGTATTGTTTTCCCAAAAGTAATGAATGCAGCTGTGGACTCTCCCTGTATTTAGAAGGAAAACATAAATTATGAATTACCAGATAATTTCCTTTCCTTCGATACAGGGAGAGTCCACAGCTCCAGTCCGTGCTCTCTGGTGGGCGGCCCTAAGTTTAAGTTGTTTTCTTCTGGCACCTTTTTCACCCTGATGTTTCTCCTACTGTTCCTTGTTCACTCGGCAGAATGACTGGGGGATGAGGGAAGTGGGGGAAGTATTTGAGCCTTTGTCTGGAGTGTCCTCCTGGTGGCCAGGTTCTGAATTCCCAAAAGTAATGAATGCAGCTGTGGACTCTACTTGTATCAAAGGAAAGGTAATTATTTGGTAAGTCATAATTTATGTTTTTCCTTACAGTCAGACAGAGAAACAAGCCAAAAAAGAGACAGTTGTCACATAATAATCTCACTCTGCATGCCTTTTCTTTGCAAATTTTGTCACCATTTCCACTAGATCAAGTGCTGATTCCTGGGTATGTTCAATTGATATAGTTGCCAAGCCAACTAGTCTTTTCCAACATTGTATGACAAATTGCCTAAGGCAGGTAAGTAGTCATCCCTGACATTAGGTACCATAATAAATGTGAGTGACCATCATAATGAAGGTAGTTGGCTATACATAAGCACCTGACTAACATAATGCAGGTGATGCTTACATACATTTGATACTGGTTACTATAATACACCTAAGTGTAATTACATGACCTACTGGCCACCCTAATACAGATAAGTAACTGATGGTAACTCCCAAACACAGTCATTAAAGGGACTGTGTACACCAGAATTGGTATTGTTTAAAAAGATAGATAATCCCTTTATTACCCATTCCCTAGTTTTGCACAACCAACAGAGTTATATTAATATACTTTTTACTTCTGTGATTACCTTGTATCTAAGCCTCTGCAAACTGCCCCCTTATTTCAGTTCTTTTGACTGACATCCATTTTAGCCCATCAGAGCTGGCTCACTGGAACTTCAGCACAGTGTTATCTATATGAAACACGTGAACTAACACCCTCTACTTGTGAAAAACTGTCAAATGCCCTGAGAGAAGAGGCGGCCTTCAAGGGCTTAGAAATTAGCATATGAAACTCCTAGGTTTAGCTTTCAACTAAGAATACCAAGAGAACAAAGCAAAATTGGCGATAAAAGTAAATTGGAAAATTGTTTAAAATTACATTCTCTATCTGAATAATGAAAGTTTATTTTGGACTAGACTGTCCCTTTAACTCACAAACACAGTCCTTTTAGTGACATTCAAAATATGGATTAAAGGGATGCTCCAGTGCATCTTGTTATTATTAATAATAATAACAATGATTATAAACTTAAAAAATATCCCATGGGGAAATGCCAAATGCTTGGCCAAAAGTGTGGTGTACACATAGTGAAAACGATGTTATGAGAAGGCTAGTTTTTCTTAACTCTCACTTAGCATGGTCCATACTAGTTATTATACAGTACTGGATAAAAAGAATGGCAGTATTAGTAGCAGAATAAGGTTATTATTCTCTTATTATTATTATTATTATTATTATTATTATTATTATTATTTTAGATATCAAATTTTCCATTTACCAAAACAGTACCAAAAGTATGCAAGGTAAAAAAATTAAATGGTTTTAGAGTATGCATTTGTATTGTATGTGTATATATAATATATCTGAAAACATCAATATTTTGGAAATAAAAATCCTTGCCTTCAGAAGGGGATCAACATGACCAAGAATGTTTCTGTTTTCTTTTTTAAAACTAATAAGGTTTTTATATTAAAGGGACAGTCTAGTCCGAAAAAAACTTTAATGATTCAGATAGAGCATGTAATTTTAAACAATTCTCCAATTTACTTTTATCACCAATTTTTCTTTGTTCTCTTGGTATTCTTAGTTGAAAGATTAACCTAGGAGGTTCATATGCTAATTTCTTAGACCTTGAAGGCCGCCTCTTAAGAATGCATTTTAACAGGTTTTTCACCACTAGAGGGTGTTAGTTCATGTTTTTCATATAGATAACACTGTGCTCGTGCACGTGAAGTTACCTGGGAGCCATCACTGATTGGCTAAACTGCAAGTCTGTCAAAGAACTGAAATAAAGGGGCAGTCTGCAGAGGCTTAGATTCAAGATAATCACAGAGGTAAAAAATATATAAATATAACTGTGTTGGATATGCAAAACTAGGAAATGGGTAAAAAAGGGATTATCTATCTTTTAAAACAATAATAATTCTGGTGTATACTGTGCCTTTAATGATGTTTTTCACTTTCTTCACTAATTGTAATGTTGGACATCTGTCTCATTTATCAATTTTCTCAAAAGAAATATATAGGGGTAATTTATCAAAACTGTAAGAAAATGTCACCTTCAGGTAAATTGTTGCACTTTGCACAAACAGTATCATATGATATTTTATAAGTCAGTATATGATGCTTTGGCTTCCAAATCAGTCTACAAAATTATGTAGAAAATGGGGAGGGGCTCCTGGCTGGAGTTATTACTGAGTTGATAACCTATACATGCATGATGTTTCTGTATTTAACATTATACTAATGCTAATGATGCTAAGGTATATAAAGGTATATTATACAATATTATGATCATCCATGCCTCATCTCTGTAATGGTATATTGTGAAATTACTTTAAAAATCAAATGTGCCATAAGAATGTCACATTGCCGTAGAGGTGATAAAAAGCATAAAAGGGGAATACACAGGTTCATTAGCTGATCTTAACCATCCTAGTTAGGTAATTATTTCAGCACAGTCTGCTGTCACTTCAAACGTCACTTATTCCCACGGATACTTGTCCCCTCTAGCTGGCCTGACACCCACAGCCCTCAGCTATTCCTTTCACTTCTGATTCTCTACTTGCTACTCTGCATCACCCTCTCTTATGACTTGTGCATAGTTCTCCCTCTCACCTATCGATTCTTGGATTTTCCCATGTTTCTTGGACAAGAATTAAAATGAGCTACTGGAGATAACCGAAATACCGGGCAAGACAATAGTTTCAACATGAACAAACCACACACTAACCACCAGCACCCAGTGTTGTGACCAAGAAACGTCACATGCTACACATCATATTGACATCATCGCTTAATTACGCAAGGGGAGCCATCTTTGATTAGGGCAAATATAGAAACTAACTTGTTACATTGTTATAAATAGACTATATACGCTACACATTGTATAGACTGCTTGAAATTGGAATGCTATGAGGAAGTCCTTTTTTTTATCAGACAGCTGACAGAACGCCACTTCCATTTGCTAGTCTGATAAGTTTGCTATTATGATAGAACACCCACGAATATCCGCACAATATACCGGCTATTTTGTGCTCCACTCGTAATCTGGCCCATTATTTCTTCTGAGAGCATCAATATGGGTCCAAATTCTAACAAGTTCTATACCATTCTGAACTGGCTTGTACCATCTAACACAACATGTTATACACTTTTTTAACTTTCAATGTGGTTAATCAGAGGTTCTCCCTAACTTGTCTAAAAATTGATTTCAACCCAAGTTTTGCTGGACTCCTAAGCACAAGCCTCTTCCAAAAATCTGAGAAGCTTTCTTACAATTAAACCTATTATAGTCTATCCAGACTTGCTAATCAGTTTTTAGATAAAGTATTAGGGAGGAGGTGTGGAGGGGATCTCAGGGATAGTCATATAGAGATAGGAATATAATCATATGCTTGTTAATTGTGTATTACATAAACTTCAATTTAATATAAGAAAAGACAACAAAATCTAATATCGTAATAACATTATTTGAATATGAAAAAACTACTTTTTTCATAATTCAGATAAAGCATGCAAGTTTAAATAACTTTCCAATTTATTTCTATTATCTATTTTATTTCTATTATCTAATTTGTTTTATTCTCTTTGAATCCTTTTTTAAAAGGTATACCTAGGTAGGCCCAAAAGCTGCTGATTGGTGGCTGCACACAATTCAAAGGTTGTGCAAGGTAATCTGAACTAGAATCTAATTTTGCAGCCACATTAAAAGTATGAGCTTCCAAAAGCAGAAATCACTAGACTTAAAAAAAAAACAAGAAAAATAAACGCAGAAAAAGTAATATAAAGAAACTGTTATTTAGAAAGTATCCTTCAAATTATTTCCATCAAATATTATAGAATGTAAGAAACCTTTTCAATAGATTAAGACTGATAATAGTAAACACAATGAGATGATATCTAGAGCTAGAAATAACTGGCACAGTTTAAAGAGTGTGATTATGTACTGATTGTCTGCATATTAGTGCCATTATACAAATGAATGGTAATTTGTTCATATTCTAATGAGGCTGTATGTAAAGCTGTATCTGACAGAACAGCCATATGAAATAACACAGATACCCAGCTGCACAAGAACAGAGCAAGATGAAATGTACCCATTAGAAGAGAACATCGCAAAATACAGAACACCGACATATGGCACAATATCAAATCTCCATCTACTTTTTACAGAATAATTCATTTATAACACACTAACTGTGGGACCCAGAAGGAACTTACATGCACAAGACAGTGCTAGGGCAAGCAGCACTAGGATAGACAGAGAAAATGAAACAATATTATTTAACACTTTAAATAAACTATAAAACCAATGGAGTATATAAATCATATAGACTGCCTCAGTGGAAGAACTAATGAATGATTACTCCTCACCATACATAATGCTCAGTGAATACTTACAGTAATGCAAAGGACAACACTATATACAGTATATATATACAGCTAAATACTCAAACAAAGCTTTAGCTCAGATAAATGCCCATGCAGCCTTATTATTGTCTAGATTATGAGCGGAGCACTATTTAGCGCTCCTGCTCATGCGTTAACTTCACTAAACAGAGGCTTTTTGCACACATCGGGTTGCGCTCATAATACAAGTTAAAAGTAAAAAGTTAGCACAAGAGCAAACACCTGACTCGCACAAAAAGTTGAACTTTAAATATCGCAGCCCTGTTAACGCATTCTTCCCTAGAAGTCAATGGAGAGTGCAAACTTAAAAAAAAACACTTACACCTATAGTCACACGCTAACCCGTCAGCAGTTCACATTCCAATGCTCTTTGCATACAGAACAATGTGCTTTTTATTGTAAATACATATTTCTTTATAAATAGGTATATAGGTATAGATATGTATTTTACATGAACATTGCGACATATATATAGAAATATATAATAATAAAAAGTACATTATTTTGTATGTGAAGAACATTGGAATTAAAATATTTGTAATATGCATCAAGGTTCACAATTTAGGACTAACACAGTCGGTTTAGTGCACAGGAATAATTGCTAACTTCAATGCATGTGATTGAAATATTAAATATGAAATATTAAAAATATTAATAAAAACTATTATTATTAGCAGTTATTTGTAGAGCACCTACAAATTCCGCAGCACTAAAAACATGGTTCTAATATGCAAGGTAACAATTATGGGAGAGAAAGGGATAGAGGACCCTGCCAAGAGTTTTACTGTTGTAAATCAGCTCTCATGAAGGTGATCTACAAAGCAGCTAGGCTTGTAGGCTTACATGCTAAGGGGGTTCAAGGGGATAACCAAAGGAGGAGAGGAACTAAGATAAGAAAATGTTAGTGTATTAAATGCATCCCTGAACAGTAGAGTCTTTAAGGAGTGCTTGATAGTTTGAAAACTAGTGGACAGTCTTGTGGAGTGAAGAAGAGAGTGCCACAAAATAGGGGCCAGTCTGGAGAAGTCTTGTAGACCGAAATGTGAAGAGGTAAAAAGAGAGGAGGATAGAAGGAGGTCATAAGCAGAGCAAAGGGAATGGGAGGGAGAGTATCTGGAGACTAGGTTGGAGATATAGGTCAGGATTTTGTGTTTTATTCTGATGGTTAGAGAAAGCCAGTGAAGGGACTGGCAGAGAGGTGCAGAAGATGAGGAGTGACGTGTAAGGAAGATCAGCCTGGCAGAGGCATTTATTATGGATTGTAATTGAGATAGACTGCAGCTAGGGAGGCCGGAGAGGATGGGGTTGCAATAGCCAGGGTGGGAAGTGGTGAGAGAGTGGATTAAAGTCTTAGGTGTGTCTTGTGTAAAGAAATGGCAAATTTTGGAGATGTTTTTAAGGTGGAGGCAACAGGAATTGATATATCGGCAGAAACGTCTTCCTTAGTAGCAGGAGCAAAACAGCTGAATCTGTCGCTTTGTGGGTTTTGGACATCAGTGATCAGTTGAGGGGGTTGGAGGCTGGTAGTGTTTTGAGAGAGGATTTCATTTTTGATAAAATCTATTTTGTTGGTGAAGTGGTTGGCAAAATCTTGAGCTAAGAGAGAAGTGAAAATATGTGGTGGGGGTGAGAGGAGAATGGTGATAAAAGTGGAGAACAGACGTTTTGGGTTTGAAGAAATAGTAGAGTAGTAATTCTGCTTGGAGAGGTTGAGGACAGAATAGTGGGAGTTTAAGATGAACTTGTAATGAAGGAAATCAACTGAATAATGGGATTTTCTCCAATGTTGCTCAGCAGTGCGAGGACATCTACATGTCAGAGGAGTATGCCAAGGAGGAGGATGAGTGTGTGAGTTTTGAGCTATGGTAGGAGGTTCCAAATTGTCAAGGACTGCTGTAAGAGTGGAATTATAGTGACAGATAGATTGGCCAGTGCAGGAAAAGGAGGAGATGGAAGAGAGAAGAAGTTTGAGAGAGTTTGAAAGATGTTGCCAATCAAGTGACTTAATGCTCCTGTGGAGTTTGGTGTGAGGGTTAGAAGGAGGGAGGGCAGTAGGAAGTGTTGTGTTGTTACAAGTTAGGAGATGATGGTCAGAAAGAGGAAAGGGGGAATTTGTAAAATGTGAGGGAGTGTATAGATAGCTTAAAATCAGATCAAGGCAGAATCTATCTTTGTGAGTGAGAGAGTCGGACCATAGTGACAGACCATAAGAGGAAGTGAGCTGGAGAAGTTTTTGGCAGCAGGATTGTCAACAGGGAGGTTGAAATTCCCAAGAATGAGGGCAGGGATGTCTGAGGAGAGGATATAAGGTAGCCAGTATGCAAAATGATTGAGAAATTGAGTTGAGGAGCCAGGGGGTGATATATAAGTGAATCATGTGGGTTTCGAAGGAAGAAAATGTGAGGGAAAAGATGAGTTGTATTTGTTGAAAGGTGAAATGAGAGGAAAGTAAATTCCTACACCACTACCTTGCCTGTTTCCAGGCCTCGAGGTGTGACTGAAATGGAGACCCCCATGTAACAGTGCAGCAGGAGAAGCTGTGTTTGAGAGAGAGAGACAGATTTCTATTAGAGCCAGAAAGTTGAGGGAGTGGGAGATGAAGAGGTTGTGGATAGAAGTGAGCTTGTTTCACACAGAGCGAGAGTTCCAGAGTTCACAAGTAAAGGGGTGTTGGTTTTAGTCACAAAAGGAACTTTGATAAGGTTTCCAAAGTTCTGGTGTTTATGTCGAAGAAAAGGCATACATGGGTGGGTGAGTTTAGGAAGTTGTGGGGGGCCGGGATTGGGGGATATATCACCAGCAGTTAGTATGAGTAAGAGGGGTAGCCATCTAGTGCTACGCCACTTGTTTGTTTCTGTTCCTGTGGGTTGCAGTACCCTTGTTTTAACTACGTTACTAATAAATTGGATTTTACTTTTGGTGAACCTCTCCGTTTGTTTGTATTACTGGCTTCTCTCCAGCCGGTTCGTCAATATCTCAGCATACAGTGAGGCTTGGAGCAGGTGATTGGCAGCTGATTGGCCCGTTGGACACACACGTGGAACGGAAGCGGAAGATCATGGAAAAGGTCTGAATGGATGCCCCCCACAGCTGGATCGTTGACACTTGGATAGGCAGAGAGACTGCCCACGTCAGATTAAAGTACCGCTTAGAAGGCAGAGGGCTAGTAGACACAATGGGACCCATGAACAGTACCCTAACACAGACTTTCCCCTACAACAGAGATGCCATTATTCTGCTGGCACCTTCTTTTTGGATATAGAACTTTTATAGTCCTTCATTTTGACGATTTGCTTAGGGTATATGGTTTCATCTGTACTTTGATTTAAGAGGGAGAGTGACATAAGATGACATACAGACTTACAGTATTGAGAGTGTCTTTGGAATGTAGAGCAGGGGAAGATAGAGAATTTAGAAATGTGTGAAGTTCATGAGAGCAGAAGTGATGTGAGGATAAAAGGGATGGGTCGATGAACATAATAGGTGTAAGGGGGAAGAAGTAAATGAAAACCATACGGCCAGATTATGAATTTTACGTTAGGAGCTATGCGGTGCTAACAAGCAGTTTTTTCTCAACGCTCACTTACCTACAGCACTGGTATTACGGGTTTTTACAAACCCGGCGTTAAAAGGCAAGAAGTGAGCGTAGAGCAAAATTGTGCTCCATACTGCACTTCAATACCAGCGCTGCTTAAGTCAGCGGTGAGCTGGTCATACATGCTCGTGCACGATTTCCCCATAGACATCAATGTAGAGAGCCGGCTGAGAAAAAGTCTAACACCTGCCAAAAAGCAGCGTAAATCTCAGTAACGCAGCCCCATTGATTCCTATGGAGAAACTAAAGTTTTGTTTACACCTAACACCCTAACATGAACCCCGAGTCTAAAAACCCCTAATATTACACTTATTAACCCCTAATCTGCTGCCCCCGACATCGCCGACACCGACATTATTCTTATTAACCCCTAATCTGCTGCTCCGGACACCGCCGCCACCTACATTATACTTATTAACCCCTAATCTGCCACCCCAATGTCGCCGCAACCTACCTACACTTATTAACAATCTGCCGCCGCCAATGTCGCTGCCACTATATTACATTTATTAACCCCTAAACCTAAGTTTAACCCTAACACCCCCTAATTGAAATATAATTTAAATAAATCTAAATAAAATTACTATCATTAACTACATTATTCCTATTTAAAACTAAATACTTACCTATAAAATAAACCCTAAACTAGCTACAATATAACTAATAGTTACATTGTAACTAGCTTAGGGTTTATTTTTATTTTACAGGCAAGTTTGTATTTATTTTAACTAGGTAGAATAGTTATTAAACAGTTATTAACTATTTAATAACTACCTAGCTAAAATAAAGACAAATTGACCTGTAAAATAAAACTTAACCTAAGTTACAATAACACCTTACACTACACTACAATTAAATAAATTACCTAAATTAAATACAATTAAATAAATTAAATTAGCTAAATTATAAAAAAAAACTCACTAAATTACAGAAAATAAAAAACAAATTACAGATCTTTAAACTAATTACATTTAATCTAATAGCCCTATCAAAATAAAAAAAGCCCCCCCAAAATAAAAAAACCCTAGCCTAAACTAAACTATCAATAGCCCTGTTCCAATCAGCCAATAGAATGCGAGCTCAATCCTATTGGCTGATTGGATCAGCCAATAGGATTGAACTTCAATCCTATTGGCTGATTGCATCAGCCAATAGGATTTTTTCTACCTTAATTCCGATTGGCTGATATAATTCTATCAGCCAATCGGAATCTCCGCGTCGGATGTCTTGAAGATGGACCCGCTCAGCGTCAGATGGATGAAGATAGAAGATGCCGTCTGGATGAAGACTTCTGCCGGCTTCGTTGAAGACTTCGGCCCAGTTGGATGAAGACTTCTGCCACTTCCTTGAGGATGGATGTCCGGTCTTCAGAACAGTAAGTCGATCTTCAGGGGGTTAGTGTTAGGTTTTTTTAAGGGTGTATTGGGTGGGTTTAATTTTTAGGTCAGGGCTTTGGGCTGCAATAGAGCTAAATGCCATTTTAAGGGCAATACCCATCCAAATGCCCTTTTCAGGGCAATGGGGAGCTTAGGTTTTTTAGTTAGTATTTTATTTGGGGGGTTGGTTGTGTGGGTGGTGGGTTTTACTGTTGGGGGGTTGTTTGTATTTTATTATTTTTTTACAGGTAAAAGAGCTGATTACTTTGGGGCAATGCCCTGCAAAAGGCCCTTTTAAGGGCTATTTATAGTTTAGTTTAGGCTAGGGTTTTTTTTATTTTGGGGGGCTTTTTTTATTTTGATAGGGCTATTAGATTGGGTGTAATTAGTTTAAAGATCTGTAATTTGTTTTTTATTTTCTGTAATTTAGTGTTTGTTTTTTGTTATTTAGCTAATTTAATTTATTTAATTGTTTTTAATTTAGGTAATTTAGGTAATGTATTTAATTGTAGTGTAGTGTTAGGTGTTAGTTTAACTTAGGTTAGTTTTTATTTTACAGGTAAATTTGTATTTATTTAGCTAGGTAGTTATTAAATAGTTAAGAACTATTTAATAACTAGTTAAAATAAAAACAAACTTGCCTGTAAAATAAAAATAAACCCTAAGCTAGCTACAATGTAACTATTAGTTATATTGAAGCTAGCTTAGGGTTTATTTTATAAGTATGTATTTAGTTATAAATAGGAATAATTTAGTTAATTATAGAAATTTTCTTTAGATTTATTTAAATTATATTTAAGTTAGGGGGTGCTAGGGTTAGACTTAGATTTAGGGGTTAATACATTTAATATAGGGGCGGCGACGTTGGGGACGGCAGATTAGGGGTTAACAAGTATAATGTAGGTGGCGGCGATGTTAGGGGCAGCAGATTAGGGGTTAATAATATTTAACTAGTGTTTGCGAGGCGAGAGTGCGGTAGTTTAGGGGTTAATTTGTATATTATAGTGGCAGCGATGTCCGGAGCAGATTAGGGGTTAAAAATTGTATTATAGTGTTTGTGATGCGGGAGGGCCTCGGTTTAGGGGTTAATAGGTCATTTATGAGTGTTAGTGTACTTTTTAGCACTTTAGTTATGAGTTTTATGCTACAGATTGTAGTGTAAAACTCATAACTACTGACTTTAGAATGCATTACGGATCTTGGCGGTAGAGGGTGTACCGCTCACTTTTTGGCCTCCCAGGACAGACTCGTAATACCAGCGCAATGGAAGTCCCATAGAAAAAAAAAGGGTTTACAAAGTTTACGTAAGTCGTTTTGCGGTAAGGCCAAAGAAGTGTACGGTGTCTCTAAACCTGCAAGACTCGTAATAGCAGCAGTAGTGAAAAAGTAAGGGGAAACAGTGAAATACATAAAACACATTACAAGAGTACTTGCCTAGCGTCTTGTCCCTTGTCCAATCCTTGTTCAATTCTTGTATAAATGTGAACATATGCTATTGTGAAATTGACTTTACTCCACCTTGAGGAAGATGGATGTTCGGACTTCAGGAATGGTGAGTACAATTTTTAGTGTTAGTGTTAGGTTTTTCGGCAGTTTGCGGGGGTGGGTGTTTTTTTTTTTTGATAAGGGCTTTTTTTATTTTTTAATGGGCACTAAAGGGCAATACCCATACAAATGCCCCTTTAGGGGCAATGGGTAGCTTAGCTTTTTTAAGAGTAAGTTTTTATTTTTATTTTGGGGGGTTGGGTGGTTTTACTTTTAAGGGGTACTTTGTAATTTTTGTAAATTTAGGGGTTAATACTTTAGTTTAGTGCTGGCGATGTGGGTGTGTGGAAGATTAGGGGTTAATAGGTTTATTATAGCATTTGCAATGCGGGGTGGCGGTTTAGGGGTTAATAGGTTTATGGGTGTTAGTGTACTTTGTAACATTTTTGTTATAAGTTTTGTGAAACATTTTTGTTTTGCAAAATCCATAACTACTGGTCTTTGATAGCGGAATGGATCGTGGCGGTATAAGCTATAGCGGTAGCGTAATAGCCGGACCGCACAACCTGTAGTACGGGTGACATGAAAAGCCATATGTTGAGTGCAGAATGGATCATTGTGGTATAGGCTAAAACGCTAGCGGTATAGCCGTACCGCCGCGACTTGTAATACGGGTGAGATGACTATTCTGCTTGCAAAGGCCAATTTTTCACTAATTAAGATAGTGTTTATATGAGTGGAACTGTACATTTACATGTATTTATGTTGTGTGTAATTCAACTTTTGTTTTCTCCTACCCTTTACCCTAACCTGACAAGCGTAAATTGTGATTGCACTCGAGCGAACATGTTTACTTTCAATTCCAGTTAGCACGCTACTCATAATCTAGCCCTAAGTCAGTTATATTTCCTTATGAGACAACAGATCAGATGCTGCATTATGCCAAATGTATTTCCAAGTAAGACCTCACATGCATAGTCAGTGCAGCACCCTAAATTCCAACTATATCTGCAGTTGTTTCCCTAGATTATATACTTAGTTAATGTAGTCACCCAAGTGAGACCCCAGATCAATAATTTGTTCCCTGTAGCCTCCATTATGCTTGCTTCATCCCCACATGAAATACATGATACCTGCAGACCCACTCTTCTGTTTTCATTGGTTCTGATACTCTGTGTTTATTGATGGTAGAGTGCAATTGAGCCTGGCTACTGCATGTACAACACTGCAGCCAGTGAATTAAGCAAAATGTGATCTGGAAAGTAATGGAATATGGGATAGAGTTTTCAGTAACAGCAGAATACTTGATAGGCTGTGGGTGGTATGTTGCTGTAGAATCTCCCATTGATTTTACACCTACTACACTTTAATTTAGTTCCACTCTTTCTCCTATTAAATATGTGGCATTTTCTCATCAGTTTCATTATTAGAACAGTAAATTAAATATATACGTGAAAGTAAATGCACCCATGTACATTGGTTATGTTATTTTTTAAGATCTTATGTGCATAAACAAATAATGTGAGTGTGACACATGATCCAGGTTTGGTAGAATAATGTCAAATTGTACTTTTTACATATTTTGTCAAGGTAGTGATGAAAAGCTAGATTCATAAATAAACAAACAAGGACACACATGCAGCAGTTCTGATTTAAATGCTCTTAGAGAAAAAAAAAAAAGGGAATTGTATAAATGATAGCTTGAAAAACTCACCACTGAATATAACAATAATCAGTATGATGTAGGAGAACAGATGTTACTTTATTAAATGATAGAAAGCAGATTTAAAAGGAATTCTAATTGAACATGTTCATACTGTGATTTATCTAAAGTACGTGGGAATATTTTATGAAGAGCTGATATGTTGTGTATTTGCGTGTGTATGTCTTTGTGTGTGTGTGTGTATATATATATATATATATATATATATATATATATATATATATATATATATATATATATATATATATATTATCCAATTAGCACGTGTTCCAGCACTCCAGCTTCAACTAATAATGAAGCACCTGGGTGCAATCCTCAATGGATTGTAGATAAGAGCTAGGAAAGGGAGGGCACTCTCAGGATTTATATACATCAAAGTTAGTTTATTGTTTATAACAACAACGTTTGAAAGTCATAAGGATAGGTCGACATTTTGGATTACATAGAAGCCTTCATCAAGACAGATGAACAACTCACAACGGCGACTAGCAGCCGCACACAACACCACCGGCAAAACAGAATCTGTTTTGCCGGTGGTTTTGTGTGCGGCTGCTAGTCGCCGTTGTGAGTTGGCTTCTATGTAAGCCGAAATGTCGACCTATCCTTATGACTTTCTAACGTTGTTGTTATAAACTAACTTTGATGTATATAAATCCTGAGAGTGCCCTCCCTTTCCTAGTTCTTATATATATATATATACATATTGAGAGTGTTAATATATATGGCAAAAGGCACATTCTACCATACATACAAAAAACAATAAACAATGGTTAGGACACATTGCTACACAAAAGGGATTTTGAACAAGATGGGAGGTGAGCAGTGGATATGGAGTGGGTATTTCAGAAGCCCAGGGCAAGTAATGAAAAATGTTTGAGCTAGTGGAAAACTCCAATGCTTTAAATGAAATAAATTATTTCCCAAGCTGTGGGCACATAGAAGAGAATGACAGCAGAGCTATAATGAGGAGCTCAGGGCTAAATCAACTTGACTGAGACAAACTGTGGCAGTTAGGGTTGGAAACAAACAGGGAGATTGCACCATGGAACATGTAAGATGTATAAAATGGGTAAACGTTTGGATAGTTTTTGTTACTCTAAAAATGGATTATTACATTTTAAGAAATTCTACTAATTAAATAAGGATACAATTATGTATAGAAATATTAGAAATAAGCAATGCTTTATAGATAAAAAATAGATACAGACAGACAGACAAACTGACAGACAGACAGATAGATAGATAGATAGATAGATAGATAGATAGATAGATAGATAGATAGATAGATACATAGATAGATAGATAAATAGATAGATAAATAAATAAATAAATGTGTCTTACACTGATGCCACAGATATTTCTGTGATACAGGAAATTGCAGACATACATGAATATCCACAGGGGCTTCATTAAGGGTAAATTACCCTCACAGGTTGATTACATTTGATGAGTGGGCTTCTAGGGATGGGTAGTGAAAGTGGAGTATATTATTTGACCCTTAGTTATTGTGTAGTTAGTGTGAAAACAGTTTTATTGCAATAACTATGTGACAGCTCTGAAGCTGTGCCTCTATCTCAGCCAGATATAAATCCATACATCCACTTACTGAAAACAAGTGAATCTACTCTACAGACTTGAATCTTTATTATGGTATTTGCCTTAATGGCACAAACTTCATCAAACTTGTAAGAATTAAAGGTCAAGTTAGGTTTCAAACATGCAATCAAATGGCTTGAACATATCTTGCAGTCAGACACAGGCAGTCATAGTAAACAGCTGTAAAATACATTTTAAGAATAAATGTCACTGCATGAAGGAAGAAGTACCATAGCAATGCAAGGAAAGTAATATCTGCAGTTATGATTATTATATTACATATATCTATATTCAAGATTTTTCTATCAATACCTTTCATAAAGCACCACTCTATACACAGTAACCCTGAAGGAGAACCACAAAGCCTCTTAGTAAAAGCTTATGAGAACTAATTAAGAAACTGTCGGCTAGATAACGAGTCTTGCGTTAGGCTTAAAAAGCAGCGTTGGCCAGTCCCAACTCTGCTTTTTAATGCCCGCTGGTATTACGAATCTTGCAGGTACAGGTGTACTGCTCACTTTTTGGGCCGGACTCGGAAATACCGCAAATCCACTTACGTCAATTGCGTATCCTATTTTTTCAACGGGACTTGCATAGCACCGGTATTACGAGTCTGCCAAAAAGTGAGTGGTAGACCCTCTCCTGTCAAGCCTGGTACCGCATTTAAAAGTCAGTAGTTAAGAGTTTTACACTACAACGCCGTAGCATAAAACTCTTAACTAAAGTACTAAAAAGTACACTAACACCCATAAACTACCTATTAACCCCTAAACCGAGCCCCCCCCCCCCCACACACACACATCGCAAACACTTTTTAAAAAAAATTAACCCCTAATCTCCGAACCGGACATCGCCGCCACTATAATAAATATATTAACCCCTAAACCGCCGCCCTCCCGCCTCGCAAACACTAGTTAAATTTTATTAACCTCTAATCTGCCATCCCTAACATCGCCGACACCTACCTACATTTATTAACCCCTAATCTGCCACCCCAACGTCGCCGCCACTATATTAAAGTTATTAACCCCTAAATCTACGTCTAACCCTAACACCCCCCAACTTAAATATAATTTATTTATAGATATAATATGTAGATTACATACAGATTGGGGACTCCATAGTCAGCTGGAGAATACTAGCATTCAATATTTGATATGTGTTTATACCTTTACAAATAGTTCCAGATGTTTGTTTACTACTAAGGTTTGATGTGTTACAGTAGATGTCTTGAAAATATAGGAGAGGAACAGACAGCATACATATGTTAGATTCTCCATTTTTTATTATGTTATGTGCAAAACTCATAACCTGATGTTATGGCCATCGCTATACTGTGACTCGTAGCTTTACTTCAAAGTATCTGACATGCTTCTAGCGCAGGCCGGACCTGCACTACTGCTATTATTTATGGTCTCCTTATTCATAATATCTTAAACGAGCTACATAAACAATGTTAAATCTATGAGTTTAGATCTTAAGGCTCCATTATACCAGGTGTAACATCAGCCCAGCATGTAATTAGCTCATTTTTATTTACACACTAGTAACTCATATGCTCATGAGACTTTCTACATGGATATGTTGCTTTGTAATGTTGAAGTTTGCTTACACATGATGCAACAGTTTACCTTGTCTTTATATGGAAGCACGTTTTTTAGCATAGGCTACCTATCACACTTATATAGGCCCCCCTTTCCCACATAATAAACCTCCTAGATTAGGAGGGCTAACTACGTGGTTTATCTTGCCTATACCGCAACCCTAACTACCACTTATAGTAACTCTTACATTACAACATAATGTTGTTGACCTTATTTTCCCTACCTAGCTCAGCATTGATTAGCATTACCTACAAGTTGAGTTTAAAATCTTACATCTAATACTTCATACTTACATATCTCATCATACCCCTCATACATAAGAAAACTTGTTTTGTGGCCTTTTGGCTACTGCCTACCATGCTTTTTGACATTGAGTGTATCCTTGTTTTTCTTTTTCTTGTTTATATTGCCCCTTGATGTATTCCTTAAATGCATATGCCGGATTTCTTTTTGAAACATAATGTTCATGTTTTTTTAAAAATTCAGGACTGTTAACACAAATGTACAAACCTATTCAGATATGCCTTGAATATTTGTTTTGTTACTCTCAATTTGTCCTATAATATGCATTTACTTTTTCCTCAATAAACATTTACCCTATAATATGCATTTACTTTTTCCTCAATAAAAATCAGTTTAAAAAAAATAAATTATTATCAATGTACAGTACTAAAAAATTCTAAATAATCCATAGAATATTTTTTTTTAAGGCTATCGATAGTCCTAAAGTGCGAAAAACCCTAACGCCTAGATTACGAGTTTGGCGTTATCCTTAAAAAGCAGCGTTAAGAGGTCCCAACGCTGCTTTTTAACGCCCGCTGGTAATTACGAGTCTGACAGGTACAGGTGTACCGCTCACTTTTCTTCCGCAACTCGAGGCTACCGCAAATCCCCTTACGTCAATTGCGTATCCTATCTTTTTAATGGGATTTGCCTAACGCTGGTATTACGAGTCTTGGAAGAAGTGAGCGGTAGAACCTCTCCTGTCAAGACTTCTACCGCATTTAAAAGTACACTAACACCCATAAACTACCTATTAACCCCTAAACCGAGCCCCCCACATAGGAAACACTTTAATAAATATATTAACCCCTAATTTGCCGATCGGACATCGCCACCACTTTAATAAATATATTAACCCCTAAACCGCCGCACTCACGCCTCGCAAACACTAGATAAATTTTATTAATTAATCTGCCGTCCCTAACATCACCGACACCTACTTACAATTATTAACCCCTAATCCCCCTAATAAAATAAAAAAGCCCCCCAAAATAATAAAATTCCCTACCCTACACTAAATTACAAATAGCCCTTAAAAGGGCCTTTTGCGGGGCAATGCCCCAAAGTAATCAGCTCTTTCACCTGTAAATAAATTACAATATCCCCCCCAACATTAAAACCCACCACCCACACACCCAACCTTACTTTAAAACCCACCCAATCCCCCTTTAACCCCTTAATGACAACTGACGTACCAGGTACATCATGCATTAACAAGCAGTTAATGACAATAGACGCACCTGGTACGTCAGTTGTCTAACAGAGTGCTGGAAGCGATTGCGATCGCTTCCAGCAGCTCTGAGGGTATTGCAGTGATGCCTCGATATGGAGGCATCCTGCAATACCCCTTTACAAGCCTCCGATGCAGAGAGAGCCACTCTGTGGCCCTGTCTGCACCGGAGCATCGTTGGTGGGTGGGAGCGCAACAGGGAGGCGGGTGGGCGGCCTGCAATGGGCCCGTGATCATGTGGAGGGGGCGGGATCGGAAGTGGGAGTACCCGGGGGCGCGCACGGACGCACGCACGTGCACGGGGGGCGGCGGGCGGGTGCGTGCACGGGGCGGGAGCGGGTGGGAACCGCTGCCTACAGAAAACTAAAATAATACATTGGGAGAAAAGGGGGGGGAAATTGTATTTATAAAGTAATCGAAGGGTTCTGGGAGGGGGGGTGGGGTGGGGGATTGTAGCTACACTACAGAAAGTATCTTAAAATGAAAGAATCTTTTTTTTTTTACTTAACTGGGTACTGGCAGACAGCTGCCAGTACCCAAGATGGCGCCCATTAGGCTAGAGGGGGAGGGTTAGAGAACTGTTTGATGGGGGATCCATGATATTGGGGGCTAAGGGGGGATTCTACACAGCAGCATATGCAAATATGCTATTAAAAAACAAAAAAAAACACAAATATACCTTTTTATATTAGTACTGGCAGACTTTCTGCCAGTACTTAAGATGGCGGGAACAATTGTGGGGTGGGGGAGGGAAGAGAGCTGTTTGGCAGGGATCAGGGGGTCTGATGTTTCAGGTGGGAGGCTGATCTCTACACTAAAGCTAAAATTAACCCTGCAAACTCCCTACAAGCTACCTAATTAACCCCTTCACTGCTAGTCATAATACACGTGTGATGCACAGCGGCATTTAGCGGCCTTCTAATTATCAAAAGCAACACCAAAGCCACATATGTCTGCTATTTCTGAACAGAGAGGATCCCAGAGAAGCATTTACAACCATTTGTGCCATAATTGCACAAGCTGTTTGTAAATAATTTCAGCGAGAAACCTAAAGTTTGTGAAAAAGGAAACAATTTATTTTTATTTGATCGCATTTGGCGGTGAAATGGTGGCACAAAATATACCAAAATGGGCCTAGATCAATACTTTGGGTTGTCTACTACACTACACTAAAGCTAAAATTAACCCTACACATTCCCTACAAGCTCCCTGGTTAACCCCTGCACTGCTGGACATAATACACGTGTGGTGCGCAGCGGCATTTAACAGCCTTCTAATTACCAAAAAGCAACGCCAAAGCCATATATGTCTGCTATTTCTGAACAAAGGGGATCCCAGAGAAGCATTTACAACCATTTATGCCATAATTACACAAGCTGTTTGTAAATAATTTCAGTGAGAAACCGAAAGTTTGTGAAAAAAATTGTGAAAAAGTGAATGATTTTTTGTATTTGATCGCATTTGGCGGTGAAATGGTGGCATGAAATATACCAAAATGGGCCTAGATTCATACTTTGGGATGTCTTCTAAAAAAAAATATATACATGTCAAGGGATATTCAGGAATTCCTGAAAGATATCAGTGTCCCAATGTAACTAGCGCTAATTTTGAAAAAAAGTGGTTTGGAAATAGCAAAGTGCTAGTTGTATTTATGACCCAATAACTTGCACAAAAAGCAAAGAACATGTAAACATTGGGTATTTCTAAACTCAGGACAAAATTTAGAAACTATTTAGCATGGGTGTTTTTTGGTGGTTGCAGATGTGTAACAGATTTTGGGGCTAAAAGTTAGAAAAAGTGTTTTTTTTCCATTTTTTCCTCATATTTTATCATTTTTTTTATAATAAATTATAAGATATGATGAAAATAATGGTATCTTTAGAAAGTCCATTTAATGGCGAGAAAAACGATATATAATATGTGTGGGTACAGTAAATGAGTAAGAGGAAAATTACAGCTAAACACAAACACTGCAGAAATGTAAAAATAGCCTTTGTCACAAACGGACAGAAAATGGAAAAGTACTGTTGTCATTAAGGGGTTAAAAAAAACTAACACTACCCCCCTGAAGATCTCCCTACCTTGAGCCGTCTTCACCCAGCCGGGCACAAGTGGACCTCCAGAATTTAAACACTTTAATAAATATATTAACCCCTAATCTGCTGATCGGACATCGCCGCCACTTTAATAAATATATTAACCCCTAAACTGCCGCACTCCCGCCTCGCAAACACTAGTTACATTTTATTAACCCCTAATCTGCCGTCCCTAACATCGCAGACACCTACTTACATTTATTAACCCCTAATCTGCCATCCCTAATGTCGCCGCTACTATATTAAAGGTATGAACCCCTAAACCTAAGTCTAACCCTAACCCCCCCTAACTTAAATATAATTTAAATTAAACTAATTAAACTAAATAAATTTAACATAATTAAATAAATTAATCCTATTTAAAACTAAATACTTACTGATAAAATAAACCCTAAGATAGCTACAATAGTTTAGGATTTATATTTATTTTACAGGCAAGTTTGTATTTACTTTAACTATGTACAATAGTTATTAAATAGTTATTAACTATTTAATAACTACCTAGTTAAAATAAGTACACATTTACCTGTAAAATAAATCCTAACCTAATTTACAATTACACCTAACACTACACTATCATTAAACTAATTACCTAAACTACCTATAATTAATTACAATTAAATTAAACAAACTAAATTACAAAAAAAAAAAAAAAACACTACATTACAGGGGAAAAAAAGAATTACAAGAATAATAAAATAAAAAGCCCCCCAAAATAATAAAATTCCCTACCCTATACTAAATTACAAATAGCCCTTAAAAGGGCCTTTTGCGAGGCATTGCCCCAAAGTAATCAGCTCTTTCACCTGTAAATAAAATACAATATCCCCCCCAACATTAAAACCCACCACCCACACACCCAACCCTACTCTAAAACCCACCCAATCCCCCCTTAAAAAACACTACCCCTCTGAATCTCCCTACCTTGAGCCGTCTTCACCCAGCTGGGCACAAGTGGACCTCCAGAGGGGCAGAAGTCTTCTTCCGATCCGGGCAGAAGAGATCCTCCAAGCGGCAAAAGTCTTCATCCAAGCGGCATCTTCTATCTTCATCCATCCGGAGCGGAGCGGGTCCATCTTCAATCCAGCCGACGCGGAGCCATCCTCTTCAAACGAAGTCCTAACACTGAATGAAGGTTCCTTTAAATGACATCATCCAAGATGGGTCCCTTGAATTCTGATTGGCTGATAGGATTCTATCAGCCAATCAGAATTAAGGTAGGAAAATCCTATTGGCTGATTGGATCAGCCAATAGGATTGAAGTTCAATCCTATTGGCTGATTGGGTCAGCCAATAGGATTGAAGTTCAATCCTATTGGCTGATTGGATCAGCCAATAGGATTGAGCTCGCATTCTATTGGCTGTTCCAATCAGCCAATAGAATGCAAATTCAATCCTATTGGCTGATTGGATCAGCCAATAGGATTTTTCCTACCTCAATTCCGATTGCCTGATAGAATCCTATCAGTCAATCGGAATTCAAGGGACGCCATCATTTAAAGGAACCTTCATTCAGTGTTAGGACGTCGTTTGAAGAGGATGGCTCCGCGTCGGCTGGATTGAAGATGGACCCGCTCCGCTCCTGATGGATGAAGATAGAAGATGCCGCTTGGATGAAGACTTCTGCCGCTTGGAGGACCTCTTCTGCCCGGATCGGATGAAGACTTCTGCCCCTCTGGAGGTCCACTTATGCCCGGCTGGGTGAAGACGGCTCAAGGTAGGGAGATCTTCAGGGGGGTAGTGTTAGGTTTTTTTAAGGGGGGATTGGGTGGGTTTTAGAGTAGGGCTGGGTGTGTGGGTGGTGGGTTTTAATGTTGGGGGGGTATTGTATTTTTTTACAGGTGAAAGAGCTGATTACTTTGGGGCAATGCCCTGCAAAAGGCCCTTTGTAAGTTAGTATAGGGTAGGGAATTTTATTATTTTGGGGGGCTTTTATATTTTATTAGGGGGATTAGAGTAGGTGTAATTCATTTAAAATTCTTGTAATTCTTTTTTTATTTTCTGTAATTTAGTGTTTTTTTTCGTAATTTAGTTTATTTAATTTAATTGTAATTAATTGTAGGTAGTTTAGGTAATTAGTTTAATGATAGTGTAGTGTTAGGTGTAATTGTAACTTAGGTTAGGGTTTATTTTACAGGTACTTTTGTACTTATTTTAACTAGAAAGTTATTACATAGTTAATAACTATTTAATAACTATTGTACCTAGTTAAAATAAATACAAAGATTCCTGTAAAATAAAAATAAAACCTAAGCTAGATAAAATGTAACTATTAGTTATATTGTAGCTAGCTTAGGGTTTATTTTATCGGTAAGTATTTAGTTTTAAATAGGATTAATTTATTTAATTATGTTAAATTTATTTTGTTTAATTTAAATTATATTTGTTAGGGGGGTTAGACTTAGGGTTAGACTTAGGTTTAGGGGTTAATAAATTTAATATAGTAGTGGCGACGTTGGGGTCGGAAGATTAGGGGTTAATAAATTTAATATAGTTGCGGCGACATTGGGGGGGCAGATTAGGGGTTAATAAATATAATGTAGGTGGCAGCGATGTTGGGGGTAGTAGATTAGGGGTTACTAAGTATAATGTAGGTGTCAGCGATAGCGGAGCGGCAGATTAGGGGTTAATAATATAATGTAGGTGTCAGCGATAGCGGGGGCGGCAGATTAGGGGTTAATAAGTGTAAGATTAGGGGTGTTTAGACTCGGGGTTCATATTAGGGTGTTAGGTGCAGACATAAATTTTCTTTCCCCATAGGAAACAATGGGGCTGCTTTTTTGCAGGTGTTAGGTTTTTTTTTAGCCAGCTCAGCCCCATTGTTTCCTATGGGGAAATCATGCACGAGCACGTTTAGCCAGCTTACCGCTACCGTAAGCAACGCTGGTATTGAGGTGTGATGTGGAGCTAAATTCTGCTCTACGTTCACCTTTTTGCGGCTAACGCCAGGTTTAAAAAAACCTGTAATACCAGCGCTGGCCTAAGGGAGCAGTGGGAAAAAAAGGCTTGTTAGATCCACAAGCCTTACAGACAAAAACTCGTAATCTAGCCGTAAGTGTGTTACACATATTTTACATTTCTATGTTCTTCACATAGAAAACATGTCGCTAGCACTCTCCCACCTTGAGGGAGATGTGGGGGCTCCCACCGCTCCTACCCGGCGATCGTGCCTGTATAGTGACAGGCATTGCCGGGGCTTCATGTTTTGAGTGGTAAAGTCACGTGCAATGACGTAATGACGTCACCGTGCAACTTTATTAACAAAATGACAATGTTAAGTATAGGGAAAGGGGGCATGCTGCTTAGAAGCCTGTATATCAGGCATCTAAGCAGCTGCAGACCCCCAAGACCGACTGTTGTTACGGCAATCGCAATGTAAGTCTTGGGTATCTGAAAAAGAAAAAAAAGTTACAAAAAAAAATATTAAAAAAATAAAAAAAAACAGCTTAGCACCCAGGTGGGAAAATGCTTAGCACTCAAAGGGTTAAATATATATTTCTATTTATATATGTGATGTTAATATAAGATATATATCTATACCTATATAGTTATATAACGCGTCCGCAACATTCTTATATCACACGTGCACACTAACGTAAGCACGCCACTTGTAGCCTTATATGTTTTAAATGTGTATACGAATCATAACGATTGGGGTGCCAGAGAAAGTGGGAGTGTCTGGGTAATAATCCACATACACAGATGTAATAGTGCACTTTTGACAACAAAAATGACAACCCAATTTTAGTATGTTATACTAATCCATTGCAATCCAAAAAAAAAAAGTGCAATCCCCATTCAATAAAATATATACAGATAACCAATAAGGTTTCAATATAATATTTAACAGTTCTAAAAGCCCATGCAACCGTTTAAAAAGGGGGGCTTACTTATAAATAACAGTCCCTACTTCAGGAGCATAACTCAGTGTTAGAGAGAGAAGAAGGATACCTTTCGGGTGGCTGTGCTCCGGTCTTCTTCGTGGGGAGGTATATAGAAAATTGTTTAATCTAGAAAAAATAAAGAAAAAAACAGGGCACCCCAATGGACTCCAAAGACGTTAAGAATAGAAGAAAAAAAACTTACTCACAGATTGATATGCACTCAAACAGTGCAATTGAAGTGGGCTGGACTGTTGGAAGCCGCCCACCTGACTTATGAATGGTCTCATATCTCATGCTGAATCGATGTCCCACAGCCAGTATTAGGAAAAGGGGAAGGTGACCAAAACCAATACTGCTGCCTAGTACAAACTTGGATCCAATGCTGAAATACTGGTATCAAACCCTGTCCATGCTCGGCAACCATCAAACCTAACTGAACTGGAGATGTTTTGCAAGAGGAATGGTCCAAAATACCTTCATCCAGAATCCAGACACTCATTACAGGCTATAGGAAGCGTCTAGAGGCTGTTATTTCTGCTAAAGGAGGCTCTACTAAATATTAATGGAGAGGATAGGTGGCCCAAAAACAGACACTGCTCAGAATGCGATATCCTCCTCCTTATAGAAAGGACTCAGGTTGGCAATAATAGAATAATAAAAAAGACTTTAATTAAAATCTTTAAAATACAACATAAAAGCACTTAGCTCACAATGCGTTTCTCGGTTTACCGTTTCATCAGTTCAAAGTCACTTAAATCCCCTTTCTTCCCATTCTGATGCTCAGTTTGAGCTTCAGCAAGTTGTCTTTACCACGTCTAGATGCCTTAATGCATTGAGTTGCTGCCATGTGATTGGCTGATTAGCAATTTGTGTTACCAAGCAATGGAACAGGTGAACCAAATAAAGTGGCAGGAGAGTGTATATATTTGCATAAATAAAAAAAGAGAAGCGCTCAACCTGGGAACAAACAATAGCATAATAGCTTGTTCTATGGCTAGTTACCACCCAAGAAGCAGCCTCTTTTTGCTGAACATGTGCCTTTTTTACAAAGAAGAACTTTCCTGTAGCATATCAGTCTGATCCTGACTTAACAGTACAGTCCAGCCCCAAAATACCAGGCAATCCATCTCTGAACAAGAGAAACGGCAAAACCCCAGACGTACGTTCCGGCCTAGTGAAGGTCTCGTCAGTGAGGTGCAGCCATATCCCTCTAGGCACACTGAGCAACGGGTCCACGTCTGGATTCCCGCATCACACTTAGGAGAACTTCCCTAAGAGTCATAATTTGCATAAATAAATAGAGAGAAACGCTCAACCTGGGAACAAACAATAGCATAATAGCTTGTTCTATGGCTAGTTACCACCCAAGAAGCAGCCTCTTTTTGCTCAACATGTGCCTTTTTTACAAAGAAGAACTTTCCTGTAGCATATCAGTCTGATCCTGACTTAACAGTACAGTCCAGCCCCAAAATACCAGGCAATCCATCTCTTAACAAGAGAAACGGCAAAACCCCAGATGTAAGTTTCAGCCTAGTGTGGGCCACGTCAGTGAGGTGCAGCCATATCCCTCTAGGCACACTGAGCAACGGGTCCACATCTGGATTCCCGCATCACGCTTAGGGACACTTCCCTAAGAGTCATAATTTACATAAATAAAAAGAGAGAAGCGCTCAACCTGGGAACAAACAATAGCATAATAGCTTGTTCTATGGCTAGTTACCACCCAAGAAGCAGCCTCTTTTTGCTCAACATGTGCCTTTCAGAGAGAAGAAGAATGTATATATTTGTCTGTGTGTGTTGATTGGTATGTGCGGATGTATATATGTATATGTGTGTTTACATATGTATGTGCCCACATATAAACACACATATACACACATACAGGGAGTGCAGAATTATTAGGCAAGTTGTATTTTTGAGGATTAATTTTATTATTGAACAACAACCATGCTCTCAATGAACCCAAAAAACTCATTAATATCAAAGCTGAATATTTTTGGAAGTAGTTTTTAGTTTGTTTTTAGTTTTAGCTATTTTAGGGGGATATCTGTGTGTGCAGGTGACTATTACTGTGCATAATTATTAGGCAACTTAACAAAAAACAAATATATACCCATTTCAATTATTTATTTTTACCAGTGAAACCAATATAACATCTCAACATTCACAAATATATATTTCTGACATTTAAAAACAAAACAAAAACAAATCAGTGACCAATATAGCCACCTTTCTTTGCAAGGACACTCAAAAGCCTGCCATCCATGGATTCTGTCAGTGTTTTGATCTGTTCACCATCAACATTGCGTGCAGCAGCAACCACAGCCTCCCAGACACTGTTCAGAGAGGTGTACTGTTTTCCCTCCATGTAAATCTCACATTTGATGAAGGACCACAGGTTCTCAATGGGGTTCAGATCAGGTGAACAAGGAGGCCATGTCATTAGATTTTCTTCTTTTATACCCTTTCTTGCCAGCCACACTGTGGAGTACTTGGACGCGTGTGATGGAGCATTGTCCTGCATGAAAATCATGTTTTTCTTGAAGGATGCAGACTTCTTCCTGTACCACTGCTTGAAGAAGGTGTCTTCCAGAAACTGGCAGTAGGACTGGGAGTTGAGCTTGACTCCATCCTCAACCCGAAAAGGCCCCACAAGCTCATCTTTGATGATACCAGCCCAAACCAGTACTCCACCTCCACCTTGCTGGCGTCTGAGTCGGACTGGAGCTCTCTGCCCTTTACCAATCCAGCCACGGGCCCATCCATCTGGCCCATCAAGACTCACTCTCATTTCATCAGTCCATAAAACCTTAGAAAAATCAGTCTTGAGATATTTCTTGGCCCAGTCTTGACGTTTCAGCTTGTGTGTCTTGTTCAGTGGTGGTCGTCTTTCAGCCTTTCTTACCTTGGCCATGTCTCTGAGTATTGCACACCTTGTGCTTTTGGGCACTCCAGTGATGTTGCAGCTCTGAAATATGGCCAAACTGGTGGCAAGTGGCATCTTGGCAGCTGCACGCTTGACTTTTCTCAGTTCATGGGCAGTTATTTTGCGCCTTGGTTTTTCCACACGCTTCTTGCGACCCTGTTGACTATTTTGAATGAAACGCTTGATTGTTCGATGATCACGCTTCAGAAGCTTTGCAATTTTAAGAGTGCTGCATCCCTCTGCAAGATATCTCACTATTTTTGACTTTTCTGAGCCTGTCAAGTCCTTCTTTTGACCCATTTTGCCAAAGGAAAGGAAGTTGCCTAATAATTATGCACACCTGATATAGGGTGTTGATGTCATTAGACCCCACCCCTTCTCATTACAGAGATGCACATCACCTAATATGCTTAATTGGTAGTAGGCTTTCGAGCCTATACAGCTTGGAGTAAGACAACATGCATAAAGAGGATGATGTGGTCAAAATACTAATTTGCCTAATAATCCTGCACTCCCTGTATATACAGCCACACATATCAATCCACACACATATTTACCTTAGAGCCATTCAAAGGCCAACACATTTTCAAGTACCATATCATGTTAAAAACCCTTTTTAAATAATTAATTTAATAATAAACACATACCTTAAAATTAAAGAAAGAAATCACAGGGAATCTTATCTTTTTTTCCATGATCATGTCTTTGTGACACGCAGATCTAAGGGCTGTGACATCCCATTCTGAGAATTGATAGAATCAGGGCCGTCTTTAACACAGGGCAAAAGGAGCAGCTGCCCAGGGCCCAGTCTTTGTTGAGGGGTTCATACCAGACTGCTGATGTGACATGGGGAACACACACAGTCAGTCCTAATACTGTCACAGTCAAAAGTTCTCTGCTTATATTTATTTGTGAGAAACTGTGCCAGACCGTGCCGGTGTCATGTGACATACCAAGCTATTGCCATATGCTGTTTTAGAGGTGCACTGTGCAGCACTGAATGCTAAGCCCTACCTCAGCATCCAGCCATTCCCACTGCATCAGAAAAGGTCCTGCTTGGGTTACCACTGTCACCAGGTAATTGCTCTGATGGTGGGGATTGTTTCTGGGTAGGGCTGACTGTAGGCGCATGCAGCAGAAAGCTGGAGCGGCAGGCACGTGAGGATTTGAGCATCTGTGCAGCTGCACACACTGTTCTCTTCAGTCTTGAGGCTGTGTGACTTGTCTCACACTGCATCCATGAAGCCTTGGGTAGGCAGCATCCAGTCTGCTGCTCCCCTTAGCCCTGCTCTTTCTGCTGTGGCCCTAAGATCAACTAACTGAAGTTTGTTAGGGGAACAGTGCTTTGTAGAACGGTGTCAGTGGGAAGAATAAGTGAGTGCACACACGCCCCTCCCCATGCAGCATTGTCTAGTGCAGGGTGAGAGGGAACTTGTCCTTGCAAAGAAGGGACATGTGCTGCTGTGGCTGATGTATAGTGTCATGCTGATACTTCACACATTAATGTAAGATTTATTTTTATAGTTTTTGTTTTCTCTCTGTATCAGATTTTACAGCTTTGCATAGTAGTTCAGCTGTTCCAGTCAGTAAACTTATATTTGTCTGCTCCTCCATGCTTCCTCCTCAGTCTTTACCTTGCTGTGCTCCTGTTGACTGCCCTAAATCTCTTTAACCAGCTAACCTCACACCAGAATCACATTCAAAAGGATATTAAATGAATCCACAGTGGAGGAATTTATATATTTATTTACTTATTAGCACTGCTTAGGTCCAGTTTCACATATTGCAATTTATTTCATTTTTTTTTAAAAATTATTAGCCCAGCAGTGGATGATCCACTGTAGGGCTAATAATTAAAAAAAAAAAAAATTATAAAATAAATTGATTTAGTTGTTTTTTGGGATGTTGGGGTGGAGAGCAAATTGCATGGGGTGGGGGGGGGGCAAGAACATTTTTGCCTAGGGTCCAGTCAATATGCCTTTTGCATAGCACTCCTTAGGTTTGGTGAGCATCCTGTGAGTAGCTACAGTGCCACACCATGTTGTGTAGCTAATAAATACCTTAGTTAAAAATGTAATTATCATACAGAGATTATTTGCACCAGATAAATAAAAATAACTGTGGAGCAAACCGAATCAGCAGAAGTAACTTCAGTTAGCTACATCTTATATATCTACAGGTGAAAGTCACAAGCAAACACCAAAGCATTCAGTGGTCAACAAATGAGCTTAGGAGAGTGAGCATCTCTTTTCAATATAAAAAGCAATCATTTTCCAATATGCACAGTTTTCGCCATAGAAGATTGTAAATTCTAGTATATGGCACTTCAGGAAATAATTTTTTTTAAGTTTTTTAGAAATCAATCAAATTGTTTTAGTTTGTTTTTTAAACAATTATATTCAGCCTTGAAAACTATTAAAAATCTCACTTAAATCACTAATTCCGAATTGATAAAAATACTAAAACATTTCATATTTTTTTATAGGACTCATTTATTTCATCCTTTTTATTTTAGTTATTGATTTTTAGAAAATAAAATCATAAAAATATAATGCACAGAACACATATTTTTTGCATTTGTCATACTGTTTAATTTCTGTTCTACATAGGTTTCATGTTCTATTTTGAAACTTTGAGCAAGTGAAAACGCCCTAAACCTCAGCCTGCTGTCTACGCATCCTCTGGGGCTTGAAAAAGATAAAATACCACAATATGTGTCTGATTTGACAGACTATGAAAATTTGGGTGTAACTGTACAAAAACTCCAAAACTCTACAACTAAAGAGTATAATTTTTTCTGTGGTTAATGTTCTATGTGTTGCTTTTAATATGTAAAAAAAAAAATATATATATATATATATATTTATTTATTTTTTTTAATTGGCAGGCTTTTAAAAAAATAATTATCTAGAAAGAAAGAAAAACTTCCCACGTGTTTTTGTATCCCCCTTGGATAATGTAAGTATTAGTGAGATTTTTTCCTCCACTTTTTATTAAAAAGCCAGAAGATACCAACCAATTGTGTTAGTAAATTAGGTTTCTGCTTATGCATTAAAGGGATACGAAACACACATTTTTTCTTTCAAGAATTAGACAGAGCATAGAATTTTAAACAACTTTTTAAGTTATTTCTGTTATGTAATATGTTTCATTCTCTTGGTATCCTTTGTTAAAAAGCATACTTAGGTAGGCTCCGGAGCAGTGGTGGACTACTGGGAGCTAGCTGCTGATTGGTCGCTGCACATATATGCACTTTGTTATTGGTTCGCCTGATGTATTCAGCTAGCTAACAGTAGCTACAGCATTGCAGCCTCTTCAACAAAGGATTCCAAGAGAATTAGGCAAATATGATAATAGAAATAATTTTTAACAATGTTTAAAATTGTAATCTCTATCAGAAAAAGAATTTCAGGTTTCATGCCGCCCCTTTATGAAGACTAATTGAATCAGTACATAGATGATTCTACACTTGCAATACACAGATTCCATAAAAGCAACTAAAAGGAAATGTTACAATTGTGCCTGTAGCATTATCTCATTATAATTTCTAAAAATACTTTGGCTTAAGCACTTGATGCTGTTAAGAGATTCCATGCCATCCTAAAATCGATGGGCTTAAACGTCTTTAGGACGGCATGGAACGTCCTAACTTTTGCGGCATCCAGCTCCATATTAACACTAAACGGCGGTTGATATGACTGGGGGACGTGCCTAGCAAGACAGGCAGTTTCCCAGAAGCCAATCAGCGCTGTTTTTGAAGCACATGATCGCAGTGAAGATCATGTGCTTCATTTTACTTTTTCTGTTTACAACTGTAACTTGGACAAATTGGTCCATCCTAAAGGGGTTAATAAGTTCCCAGGATAGGTTTATGCAGATACTGTGCATCTCATTACTGTATTTGTACCAATTGCAATTGTTAGACGATTATTTCATGTATCTGCTAACCAGTGTTCCCTCTAAGGCCAGATTTTGTGAGCAGTCCAGCAGTGAAACAGTTAAGGTAACCATACCTTGCTGTCTGCATTGTGTAGTGTTTGCTAACTGCAGGGTGTGGTTCACTAATGAACTGTTTCACTGCTGAGCCGCTCACAAAATCTGGCCTTAGAGGGAACACTGCTGCTAACCTTTTTCACAAATTATGTGTCATTCTACCATTCTACAATTACAAATTACTACCCTCTTCTCTTCATTACCAGCTTTGTTACCTCTATTTTACAAAACAAATTCTTTTCTTGGAAACTTTTAAGGGGTTGATCACAATTGCTTAAAAAATGTTATCAAATTATATATCTGCAGAAATTCCCATATACTTTAATGGCAATTTATGTAGAAAAATCATTAGATACATTTGTCTAGAACTGTGACCAACCCCTAAAAAACAAATAAATTTAAAGGGCCATAAAAGTTAATAACAAAATACTCTAATAACTGTAATTTTAAGACTATTGACCCTGCACTACTGTGTGTTTAACCCTTTAATCAGCAGTGCAAGATCAACGACTCGAGTGTGTAACTAGAGCTACTGATTGTATCAGGACCCATAGCGGTACTTCTTCTGTATGTTAAACCCTTTTGTGGGGGATAAGCAAATAGTAGTGCAGGGTCGATAGCTTTAATGTCACATGCTCTAATGAATCAGAACATATAATTTTTCAACTAGTATGGCCCTTTCTGTCATATTGACTTTGTCCTATGTGTTTTTCCTGCATATGTTAAAGATAAGTTAGCTTTTATATACGTCTATTTAATTATCTCTAGTGAATGTAAAGATACAATCTGCACAACTGTGTATTGCATTTTGTAACAATCTATTTGTTAATTTGCATTAGTACCTCTCTGTTTCTGTCTGCAGCTAAAACCAATTGAGTATAACTATACATCCTGCTGACTTCTGTGTAAATATGCTGCATTCTCCAGTAATCTTTAAATCTTATGAAATTTTAAGTAATAATTGTATCTGCTTTATTTTTTATAAAGCACAATTAAGTCTATATTTATGCATGGGGATTCTGCATTCATCATTTCCCACTTTCCATCATTAATCTTTGGATCCAAGCCATTTGTTGATTTCTCATTTTCAATTATTAATCATTTGATTTATTGCCCTAGGAATAAATTTATAAACGTGTACAGTAATCTCCATAGCAAATGTAATAAACATGTTTTTGATGTCCGCAGAAAATGCTATTTATAAAATAATACTATAGACTCAATACAAAAAAAACCAACTTGTTAGAAAGTTACATTGATTAAAAAAAGAAACATTTAATATAAATAGTATTTAGTATAACAATTTGTAATACAAATATGCCCAAAAAGCAATGAGCTACTAATTTAGGCCTAGATTACAAATGGAGCGCAAAAATAATAGCGCTATTGAGTGATAACACTGCTCAAGTTAAATCCTATTCTTGTGCTCATATTACAAGTTGAAAGTATAAAGTTTTTGTTGGGATGAAAGCTTCAGATGTGCTAAAATCTGGAGGTTGGATAGCAGGGCCACGCTAACTCACTTTCCCCATAGACTTCAATAGACAGAGCTACAAATGCCTGTTGCTGGCTTTCACTCACGCGCTAACCGAAGGCATGCTACGCCAAAGGTGCTTTAAGAAATAATTTAAGTAGTTTTGTCCTTCACTCAAAAGAAAATTTTATTTGTAATTATAAAAATATATATCTTCTGAGGGAAGAAACAATGCTATTTCAAGTATTTCTATTTTAGAAACAAAAAAATAGTAATCTAGGCCTTAATGTCTATTTCCCCTTTTAAATTGTAGCTTAATTAACACATGATTCGAGGAGACTAACTTACAAATTTCTAACTCAAAATTATAAATTTATATTTATTCCGTTCCTTTCTCTGGAATTCCAAAATGTTTAATGGGATATGACAAAGTCTGAAACTGTATGAAACATATCAACATATCCCATTGTTGTTTCTAATATCATTTACATGTTTATTTTCAGTTAAACATTAATAAATGAGTAACAATACTGTCACTCAGTATTGGCGCTCTAATACTCAAACAACAAAATCAGGGCTTTGTGCATATCCCCGCAGACCAACAAATAAAAAAAAAAAATCACAAATAAGCAAACTAAATCGCTATATATATAAATAAGACCTAACATAAAGTTTATTGAGGCCAAAGCGATGCTCAGGCAGCTCTTTGGAAGAATCAGCAGACATAGCGAATCGGATTCCTGAGAAGGAAAACAAAACAGAGGCGCCTCTAAGTGCAGTAACGTAAGGGCAACAAGCCAGCCCAAAGAAATAAGTAAACCACTCACGTGCGGTGATGCACACCATAGTGCAAATGTAGCAGGCCGAGACTTCTGAGCCGATCTGCTGACTCGACAACCAGCTCTCCAGACAGGTCAACTCTCACGGTGACGGACCTACTTTCACTGTAGGTAATTGGAATCAGTCGTCCTCCACTAGTACCAAGCCATGCCTTGCAACAAAACAATGCTCAAGATGATTGAACCGGATCATAATTCAAGCAAGTAAAAATTGTAACAGAATTACCAACAGAGCGGTAGCAATAAAAACATTTATTGGATAAAAACAAATGTCATTGATACAGTGACGCGTTCCTCAGACTTTATTTTCAGTTAGTATTTTGTTGAATAATCAATATGCTGTTTGTTATGTAAATTTGTATTGCAAATATTTAGTAAAAAATAATTTGACATCGCATTTGGTCCTATTTTTTGCACATTACAACATTTTAGTCTAGAAAAAGTTGTTTTGTTTGTTTGTTTTTTGTAAAATACTGTTTTATATGTGACTATTAACTTTCCCTAAAATATTATAAAATACAAAAGTAAGCCAAAGCATTTATATTTTTAAGTGAAATGAAAGTCAAATGAGATATGAACAACAGTGAATTTAAAATTTACAGCATAAAATTTGCAAAAATGTTTCTGAGAAAGGTTATCACACATACTGTGATAATGTCACTTATACACACAGCTTTCCTAGCATACACGAGAACACATACATCAAATACATATGATTGCTTGGAGAGACATCACTTTGATAAATTACACATGTCAGGTGCTTATGCTTGTGCACTATCCGGTATGCAAGGGGAGCGCCTGAGAAAAGTTATCACAGGATGTGTGTGATTAACTTTCTGAGAAGCATTTTTGAAAATCAAAATGCTTTGTAAAAATGCTTTTAGGCAAATATTGTAATTCAATATTATTAATTTCAAATCTGACTTGTATGCCTCTTTAAGAGGCCAGTGCAATGAGGACACATGTAACTAGAAACTCACCCAGAATAACTGTCAAAAAAAAATTGATGCTGAAAATAATAACCTTTAGAGCATTTTCTATTCAAAGTGGCTAAGGTTTATCAATGTGATTGTAATGTATTAATCTGAATAATTGCATCAATGATGAATAGTGTTTGACTGGAACAAAATGATGCATTAAAAACCATGTTTAAAAGTTCTGTTTCTTTTAAGACCACTTTTGCGGAGCATCATTATTCAAGGGTGAACTGAAGAGCAAGACGAAATATTCTTCTTGAACGATAGCGTGATTTATGTGGAACATGTTTAAATTACCGTGATGGTTCAAAATAAAGTCAAACTTGTTCTGCTGCTTAGAAAATCAGTCTTGGGAAAGTGACCTAAAAATTCAAAGCATCTATCCCTAGAGGGCTATTTATACATGGTTTTCTGAACTGGTGCACCATCCTAGCTTCAGCTATACGTTCTATTTTCTGATTAATATATTGCCAAAGGCAGCTGCAATGTTCAAAGAGGAGGTCCCGTTACTGAGAACATTACATCAAAAATCAGAAACACAAAAATAAACACTAAAACACATAAATTCTCACTAATTTGTAATTTATGAAGATGATTCACCAAAGCTTGATATGGCTCTCCACATCTTAGTGAATTATAACAGATCCAAAGGAACTTTAGCGATGTGTTGAGCATTTAATGATTGTGAGGTCTGTGAGCTGTTGTTTTCCAACAGATTAGCATGTCAGTCAAGCCCGAAAACTTTCCAAATACATTTACATCTTGTTTACTGCAAATCTTTATAAATTCCCCTCTACCACTTGTATTATTTGGAGGGGCCAATCCAGACTTGTTGCTAGAATAGACAAAGCTTGCAACTGTCATTTTGCTAACAAAACTTGTATTGATTTGCAGCATCATATACTGTGTTATCACCAGTTGGGGACAGATATTTAGCAAGGTTGGGCTTGTGAAGTTTGCAGTATGCACTTCCAGTTCTAAAAAAATAAACACATAAGCAATGTTAAACTTAAATTACAGGAAAAGAAAAAACTAATTATATTGCAATGTTTAACTAAACATAATGAAACGTTTTATATGACAATCATAAGGTGTTTTATTTCCCTTTAAAGCAATCTGGTTGTTGTCTCAATGTTAGGGCAATAGTGAGATGGAAATCAGATAGAAACATGTTATGATATGCACATGGTCTAGTGCAGGGAAAGTAAGACAGGAAAGGAAGGAAGAAAAAGCTCAGAAAAACCCCAGAGACAAGCAGTGAGAAACAGACAATGGAGAAATCAGAAATGGGAACAATAGACAGAAATAGTCGTAGACAGAGAAGAAATTCAATCTCAGAAGTAAATGAGAGGTGCAGCACAGTAAAACATTTATTTACATATTAGTATTATACAGCCCCATAGAGAATGCATAAATAAGACCATAAGTCCATAAGGTTACTATATAGCTCAGAATAGGACTTGTGGCACGGCCTCTGTTACTTCTAACCTATGTTTTTAGTGACTGCACATGCAAGTGGTAATGTCCCTGACACTAATGGGCTGAAAGGAAACTGACCTCCTCAGTTACCAATGTCTAGGTTTGATAGAGATGTAATTCCAGCTTTGTACATAGATGCTATTAAAAACTGAGCATATTAATAGAACTTAGATACAGTATTAATGGTGATCAGTTGTCTTGAAGGTTAGTAACTCTATCAATGAGTTTATGGGGGATATTTAACAAAGCGTCAATCTTGGTGCATTCGCCGGCGTCAATACACTCGCCAGACATTGCCAGACATCACTGACGTGGATCCATATACAATGCACTTATTTATTAAAAAAAACGTCAAAAACATGCGCATCAAGTACGGCGAGATGCGCATCGGACTGTTGTTAACTGACAGTCATCGATGTGGCGGTTATTCAGGTTTTTCCCAACTTTATTTATACAATTTCATTACTGTCCATGAACAAGCACATTTCTCTAAAGCTAATCTTTTATTTTTTATCTGTTACTGTCCAAGAAATAGCTAGATGTCTACCTGAACAAACAATATCTCATAGAAAGTTATTTTTATATTTATTTGTTATACAAAAAAAATCTGTTATATGATACTTTCACATAAATTAATGTTTATTTGCATTTCTAGAAGTCATGATATGCTTTTATCTCAGGTTTTTTTTATAAAGGATTATTAATGCTAGAATTTGTACATATATCTTTGCACATACTTAAGTGTATATATATATATATATATATATATATATATATATATATATATATATATATATATATATATATATACAGTATATGTGTTATGTCAGAAATCTTTTGTAAACATATTTAGATGTCCCTAAGTTCCTTTTTTTGTTCTAAACAATGTTGTCTGTCATATCTCTGTGTTTATTTATACCACTGCATGTATATAGTGTAAATTTATTATTATTCTGAGCAGGAATAATTGCGAATATAACATGTAATCAGGGTATCATATGTATTTATTTGCAATCAATGGATATTTTAAGAGCTGGGTCAGTTTACTCTCTGTACCTATGTAACCCCTCCTGATTGCAATCTAGTTTTAAAAACCACCCTTACACAGGTGTTATAAAATGGGCTGGCATAAAAAATGACATTTCTTACTGAAAAAGAAATTCAAGAGCAGGAAGAAAAACACTGAAAATATCATGTCAGTAAAGAGGTGATTTTAATTTCTGCTGTATCTGAATCATGACAGTTTAATGTTAGGTGGGCTATCTCTTTGAGCTATCATCTTAAGATTATATTGAATCAAACATCAATTCGAATTTTAAAATCATTGTCTAAAATAGTACACTGTGTGTCCTAATGTCAGCATCAATGTTTATCTTTAATACTAATTTCACATATACATACTTTTAAAGTATAATACACAATGTAACAAACGGCCCTTACAAGTTCTGATGAGTGATCAATGACACAAATATTGAGCAATTTGATTCGTTAGTGATAGTTTAAAAGGTATATTTTAATCAGATTGGCTGATGTCATAAATCATGTGATGTGTGTTCCAATCAAAAGTGGTTGAAAAATTCACTAGTGTGTGGGTTGTTTAGGAGTTTGCGTCATAATTGGTGCAAAAAGTGTTGCGTCAAATTTGAGGCAAAGTGGAAAGTAGGACTTGTATTACATGGCTTAAACATGGTGCAAATAGATTTTTAAAAAAATAAATAAAAAGGAATTAGCTATATTATGTTGTGAATTTATTTCATTTTTATCTCTACATCTATTAGTTTTATTTAGAAAGAGAAAACAATTTTATTAGTTTCTTATTTACTTTTTATGTAATATGCTTCATTCTCTTGCAGCATCGAACATGAGCTTTCTGTGTTTTTAGACTCCCATTGATTTCTATGGCATCTGTAGCCTCAAGGGTAGCAGTTTGAAAACTAGGTACGCTGCGTCAGAATAGACGCGAGCGTACCTGTTAAATGTTTAGTAAATTGAGAAAAGGGTCAAATAGAGTCGAATGTGACGCAAGCATCAATCTGCGTCGGATAAAGATCGCGGGAGCGTATATTTCGTCACACATTTCAACATTTGACGATCCTGACGCTTTGATAACTATGGAGGATCAATCTCGTGACAAATACGACATGGGATTCAAGCGTATTTTCAGTTGACACTTTGATAAATATCCCCCTATGTGTTTGTTATAAACTTCATGCAAAGGGAAATTTATTTTGGTCTTAGAATGTGGTTTTGCAGTCTTGTTCTTGTGCTATCCATTTTAGGGAGACCTTCATAAGAAAGAGGTGTATATAGTAAACAAGAATTCACTAGAGCTGTATAGAAGCATTTTTTCGCAGTTAATTGTTCCCTTTTATCAGTAGCTTACTAGTTTTGATTTGTTAACAAATAAATGTAGTGCTATAAAGAGATAGATCCAGAGAAACCAAATGATAAAACAGTTTTTATAAAGTCCCGGTTGAACAAATTAAATGCTGTTTTGCTTTACTAAGAGTATTTAGAAATCAGTCTTCAGGAATAACCTAGGATGATGAGAGATTTCCCGTGGGAGATAAATATCACATATGATCATTGTGACACTATTTGAAATGGAAACTTGTTTTCTCATTGTTTGCATGTTGAGAAGCTAAAGCTCTATCAGTGTTGACTCAGGCTGCTGTGCAGCAGATTGGTCATAGGAGGTCATACAGAGAGTGTGTGTCAGCTCAATGGAAAAGTAACATGAAATAGTCAGGAAGTCTACAATCTTCATGTTTTTCTTTCCTGCATTATTGTTCATTATTTATAATAACACCTCAGAGATATTAAACATGGAGAACATCTGCAGAGGCTCGGTCACTCCTCCTTGCCTCATTTAAACCTGAACTTGTGTTTTGTTGGGTGTCATTTATTTCAACTGAAAAATCTTGGCCACACTTTACACTTAACAGCAGCCACACATAAAATACCAATATAGCTCCACTTAAAAATGAAAAAGAAAAAACAATGAACAAACATCTAAACAGATAAACACAATGTGAAGCAAATATTTGCAGTGATGGCTTTTTTTCATCAAGATTAGCAACTTTTTCTATCCAGACTAGAACCTTTTTTTCTCCAGACTAGAAAACCATAGAGATATCTTTTCAACCTTAAAAATATAAAAGATATACTTTTATGTTTAAAAAAATGTTTTTTACGCAGTTTGACAGTGCTAGGTTGTGTGTGCTCACTCACGTGGAGTTATTTAGATTCAGCACTGAGTGGCTAAAATGCAAAGAACTGAGATAAGGGGGCAGTCTGCAGAGGCTTAGATACAAGGTAATCACAAAGGTAAAAAGTATATTAATATAACAGTGTTGGTTATGCACAACTGGGGCATGGGTAATAAAGAGATTATCTATCTTTTTAAACAATAACAATTTTCAAGTAGACTATCCCATTACGTGTTTTTTTTTTTTTTTAAACCCCTCAAGATGTTGTACTTTGCCACAGTAATATTTTGAATCACTGAAAAATGTGTAATGCATTAATATAGGGATGGTGCAATAACTAGTGAAATCAATTTAACTAGAAAAAAAATGAATGGCTTTACTTATCATTAAAATATTTTCTACATGTTCCTGCTAAAAATTAGAAATCCCAAATTAGCAAGTCTTTCTCAATAGCAATATAAAATCAATAAAAGCAAGTAGCTGTGTACTGTATGATGTAGCAATCATACACAGCTACTTGCTTTTATTGATTTTATATTGCTCTTGAGAAAGACTTGCTAAAAGTTGAAACGCGTTGAGCTTAAATAAATATCTTTTTATCAAAGTTAGAAGACTGTTGATATTCTTCTTTGCTGAGACAAGCCGGATTCTCCTATTTATGGAGTAAGTTACTATTTTGTTTTTTCTTGATTTACTGGACACCTTTGGTCATTTTGAGTCTTCATTTGCTTGCAGACCTATTAACAGGTTCTTGAGAGATTCTGAAACTATTCTCGGGAACTACATCACTCTGGAGACACATTACATCGCAGCTGAACTCCCACTACTTATGGAGTGAGTATACTGCACTTATATTAATTGGATCCTACACACACCTCAAGCCCTTTTTCTCTTCGCCATATAGAGAAACATCACTGTACAGACCAGCGCCATTTATTTGCCATTTTTCCACATATATTCATATTTATTTATATTTGCTGTCCATCGCTACCTGACTTAACCACTTAGCTGTGCTAGTTCTCATGCTGTGTCTCATGAGAGTGCAATACTTCCGTGCGTTTGCACTGCATCTCACTTGTAATACCAGCGCACATTTGTATGCACCGGTATTACTAAGTTGAGCACAAATATTGGTTTCGCAGAAACTATATTTTGCACTCAATTTGTAATCTAGCCCTTACTGTTTGGCTGTGTATAAAAATAATTCTATTTATGAGAAAGAATTCTAGTTTTACTTTTTGAACACTGTTCACACAAAATGCATCCAAATTCTGCAATATTTACACTCAGTCAGTTTTAACAGTACAAATAGTAAACTTAATTTATAAGCATGATCTTGAAGTTTTGTTTCATTTTCTTGGGTAATATTTATGCTAGTATCTACAGACATACATACAGACTCAGATAACATCGCTTCTTTTGTGGATTTTATTTGTGGTTTTTCATATATAATTGTGAGAACATAAGTGGAGTCTCCACAATAGCCACTTCACTGTACTTTTCGCATATAAAATCTGCTTACTGCCTAAGTTTCTAGAAAGGCGAGGCAATTTGTATATCCTTACCCAGAATCCCCAACTGCAGTGGAAACAATGGCTTTTCTAAAAGATTATAATATACCCAACTATTACTTGAGTTTTCTGTGGAAAAAGTCACCTAATTTATTTTGCTGTTCAGATGTGCTACACATTGATTATAATCTAGTTTAAATTATTTTTCCATACAAATGCTTGTCTTCAACTGAAACTCCATATTAATTTCATTTTACAGATCTGGGTGCTTCCTGCAAAAAAAAAAAAAAAAAAAAATCTGAATGCTTTATGTATTTCCCTCATTTCTTCAAATTGTTGCCAAGTTAGTGCAGTCAATTGTTTGCAGACTTTCCTTACAGTGAAATACACACTTCTCTGCAACTCTCCTGTCGCATGAAACTACTAAAAGCAATATCTAATTGTTTTACTTGGTGACAGTGTAAGTTTAGCTGCAGTGAGCAGCACCCAGTAAGCTCTCATGCACCATTTAGACACTACTTCTTGCCCACTATGCTCTCTTCTGTGTATCAGCTGTCTCTCCTAATCATGGGCCTGTAGCTTCTGAGGCCTGGCCAGTAATGACGCAAGTTTATCGTTTTTGCACAGCTGGCAATGGTAAACTTTCAAAGGATCTGCCAAGCTATCTGCAAGCTTAGTTTACTGCTGGCTGTGCCATTGTTTTTTGCAATGGATGTTTTCCTCAGCCTCTATTAGAGTAGAAAATCAATACATTCGTGAATATATATATATATATATATATATATATATATATATATATATATATATATATATACATATATATGCACATATAGATAGGGCCACATTACAAGTGGCACATTAATGGATTTTTCGCTTGCGCACTAACTGCACTAAGTAAACGTTTAACAAGTTGAAAGTAAAAATTTAGCGTGCAAGCGCAACCACGTTAACTTCTTCTCCCCATATACTTCAAAAAAAGTCTAACACATCGCTTATTTTAATAATTAAGAGCAAAACTGATGAAAAGTGTTTCCTACAACATTTGTAAAGTAAAATAAAAGAACTGGGGGCATATTTATCAAGCTGCTCCATAACCTGTCGGCCTGCTCTGAGGCGGCGCACAGACATCGCCAGAAATCAATCCAATCAAATACGATCGGGTTGATTGACACCCCCTGCTAGTGGCCGATTGGCCACGAATCTGCAGGGGGCAGCATTGCACCAGCAGTTCACAAAAACTGCTGGTGCAATGATAAATGCCGAGAGTGTATGCTGTCGGCATTTATCGATGTGCAGAGGACATGATCCACAATATTGGATCATGTCCACTCGCACATTAATAAATAGGCGCCTAAATGTGGGCCTAATAAGCAAATTAAAATAACTATCTAGGAAAAGATCCAGAGTGGTATGATGACATGGTACTGACATTCAGTGCACTGCTTGTTTTAATGTGTTGCTTCCAAAAAAGTCATTACATGAGAAAATAAAACAATGACAAGCTGATTTATAAGAGATTATATAAAGCTTAATGGGACACTGAACCCAAATTGTTTCTTTCATGATTCAGATAGAACATGCAATTTTAAGCAACTTTCTAATTTACTCCTATTATAATTTTTTCTTAATTCTATTGCTATTTTTATGTAAGCTTTGAGCCGGCGCATCTTTAGTTTAGCACTTGCTTATTGGTGGCTAAATGCAGTGACCAATCAGCAAACGCTATCTAGGGTTCTGAACCAAAAATGGGCCAGCTCAAAGCTTACATTCCAGATCGTTCAAATAAAGATACCAAGAGAACGAAGACAAATTGATAATAGGAGTAAATTAGAAAGTTGCTTAAAATTGCATGCTCTATCTGAATCATAAAAAAAAATTGGGTTTGGTATCCCTTTAATGGTCATTGCTGGAATGCTGCCAAAAGTAGGCCCAAGCATTTTAAGTCAGAGCAGTCATTTCCTCCCCATTTGTTATGGATATATAATATAATTCCACAAAGATCTGCACTCACACCGCTATATACTGTATGTGGTCAACAGCCAGAGGGCATTGTGAAGTTTTAACATCATATTCACAATTTTTACTACTATAAAGTTTTTTTTTACCAGAAGTAATATATTAGTGTTACTCGCTCTTCCTCAAACCATGAACATACAGTGAATTAAATAACATAAATAAAATACACAACACAAATACAGCTAAAAAAATTAGTTGCTAGGCAACCGTGACAGTGTGTTAAAAAAAGTTCAACATAGAAATCAAAATCAATCTTTGTGACATTTTACATCACTCATCTACATTAAAACACACATCATTTCTTCATTTCTGAAGTTAAATGCTAGCTAGAAATAATCTGGTAAATTGCGTAATGATGTTCATCAGTATTCAAATGTTGCACTTATAAATGATTTGAAAATGACATACAAGGTCATTTGTACAACATTTTATTTTAATTTGAAATATATACCAAAATCAAAAAAGGTTTTGGTATACTCATCCTAAATAATCATTTGATGGTAGACACAAAGGTACAGAAAACATTTGTTCTGCCATTCAGATGTCATCTAATAATCCCTAATTCACTGAATTCCTTTGTGGTATTCTTCCTTTCATCTCTTCAAGGTTACTCCACATATTTATTCCTTTATATGTAAAACAGCCCTTCACAATTCTGTTCCAAAACTAGTAAGAGCCAGCTTTAGTTCATGATCCCTTGTTCTGATGTTTGTCTGTATGGAACTCTTCAGCGAATTTAGAGGTACTATGCTTACAGTACTGCATATGTACTAGGAAAGGAAATTATTTTTTTCTTGTTGGCAGAGAAGACACAGTTTTTCAGCCAGTCTTCAACACATTGTTCAATCACTGCTCAATAAAAGTCCCATGTGTATTTCAGAATTATTTTGCACAGTATTTTTAAGGTGTTCAAGCATGTAATAAATGTGCCTTGGACATTTTAGATGATGGAAAACTATGTACAGATTATAAATTTGCAAATTTCACATATTTATGATCAGGTTGTTCAAAACTGCTAATGGCCACCAGGATCCCTTGATACACAGAACATTGTGTTATATCAGACAATTAGCTTAGCTTTCTGCCTGTTGTTGTTTAAAGAATAGAACACTCTGATTCACAGCTATCAGCTAACATGCCACAAAATCTATTAATGCTTATGTACTACAATTCATTTTGACGAGACATTTAACTAGACAGTTATATCATGCATATGAAAAAGTTCACCATTTATTCTTGAAAAAACTATATTTTAAATGTTCTTGATATCCTTTGCCGGAGATGTCATGAGTAGCATTTACATTTAGCCACCAATCAGCAAGTGCTACCCAGGTACTGAACAAAAAATGAGTCGGCTTCTAAGCTTACATTTCTGCTTTTTCAAATAAAGATACTAAGAGAACGAGGAAAAATGATAATAGGAGTAAATTAGAAAGTTGCGTAAAATTGCATGCTCTATCTGAATCATGAAAGAAAAATGTGGGTTTCATATCCCTTTAACAATATTATATACTTTAAAAAACATTGGATAGCAGCGTAGTGTATAATATTGTTAAAATAATGGTTTCAGGGGCATGTCCTAACAGCCGCCATGTTCAGATGCAATAATCAGAAGCTCTAGCCTTTCTAAAGCCAGCATATAACTTATTTGTTCTGCAACTAGACAGTCAGTTTCATAATCTGGGGTACTGAATTTATAGGACTGTGCTGAATCTACTGATATTCCTCTTATGATGTTCGCTCCTAAAGATTTGTGTTTGAGGCGTTTGGACAGAAACGGCGGCGGCCTTATACCATCTGTGTATCCCCCCCCCCCCCCGCCTGCTGGGTTAAGCAGAGCTATCCTACTTCTATCTCTAGGGGGTACAACTACTCGGTAATATGGAGGAGGCATCGCATAGTGAACTACAGGTCCTCTTGTCTGCATTGGATCGGAAAGTCGACAGCAATTTTACTGATCTACTATCAGCCCTGAAAGTCACCCCCAAAAGCAAATGCATACTGAGGAGCAGAAGGCGACTACAGTGGTTTGCGACCTACAATCTAACCGCTCTGGGCATCCTCATGGTATAACTGAGATTGCTCCACTTGCTTCAGCGCCATGGGAGTTATTGTGCAGGCAGCTACAGGAAGCACAATTTCGACATAGTAAGGGTGGAGGTCCAGAAGACGCACTTATCTCTACCACTCCAGGGATTGAGAGCACAACAAATGGAGTACATACCTCGGAGCAGGTAGATAAGACTGAACACCCATTACACTGTATTGCGACACCCAATGTTTCAGTGCCGAATGGAGGCATAACATTTCCTAAGACGCCCTCATTATTAGGGCCGGCTATGGACTGGGTCTATACAGTCTACCTACAGCGTACATGCCAGATGACTTTTACTTGGCTTGAGCAATATATTCGTCAGCACCTAAATGCAACACTCTTCATTCTGAACCCTTATTGTAATAGCAGCAGGATGGGTAGCACCCGAAAGGAGATTGGATAATCCTATCCAGATATGAACGCTCTCAGTCTGTTGCAGCACCATGCAGAAGATTGTGTACACTTTATTACTATACCTAACTATGTAGAAGAGTTAATAGGCCAGTGCACCCTACCTAACCTAGGGCCGTATAACTTGGGGCTTATCTCGCATAGTTATATTGTTTTGGACATTTTACTCTACTTCAGCACAAATATATGGTTTGTAATGGCTTTCTAGATAGCCCTCCATTTACCAATGATAACTGTTCAGTTTGAGGGTCTGACTACTGTTTTAGCTTATCCTACTTAATCCAGGGTTCTTTTTTTTTCTTTTTTTCTGTTTACTTCTTTGTGCCAGTTATGTTTCCATAAAATGGCAGATGATATATGTTAATGCTGCATGAACACTATCGGCTAGATTTAGAGTTTTGCAGCCAAAGGGGTGCGTTAGCTATGCGTGTTTTTTTTCCCCCGCACCTTTTAAATAACGTTGGTATTTAGAGTTCTCTGAAGTGCTGTGTTAGGCTCCAAAAAGGGAGCGTAGAGCATAATTTACTGCCACTTCAACTCTCAATACCAGCGTTGCTTACGGTAGCGGCCAGCTTGAAAAACGTGCTCGTGCACGATTCCCCCATAGGAAACAATGGGGCTATTTGAGCTGCAAAAAGACCTAACACCTGCAAAAAAGAAGCGTTAAGCTCCTAATGCAGCCCCATTGTTTCCTATGGGGAAACACTTCCTAAGTCTGCACCTAACACTCTAACATGTACCCCGAGTCTAAACACCCCTAACCTTACACTTATTAACCCCTAATCTGCCGCCCCCGCTATCGCTGACCCCTGCATATTATTATTAACCCCTAATCTGCCGCTCCATACACTGCCGCAACCTACGTTATACCTATGTACCCCTAATCTGCTGCCCCTAACACCGCCAACCCCTATATTATATTTATTAACCCCTAATCTGCCCCCTTCAACGTTGCCGCTACCTTACCTACACTTATTAACCTCGCCGCCACTATAATAAATGTATTAACCCCTAAACCGCCTCACTCCCGCCTCAAAAACCCTATAATAAATAGTATTAACCCCTAATCTGCCCTCCCTAACATCGCCGGTACCTAACTTCAAGTATTAACCCCTAATCTGCTGACCGGACCTCGCCGCTACTCTAATAAATGTATTAACCCCTTAACCCCTAAAGCTAGTCTAACCCTAACACCCCCCTAAATTAAATATAATTTTAATCTAACGAAATAAATTATTTATTATTAAATAAATTAATCCTATTTAACTCTAAATACTTACCTGTAAAATAAACCCTAATATAGCTACAATATAATGAATAATTATATTGTTGCTATTTTAGAATTTATATTTATTTTACAGGCAATTTTGTATTTATTTTAACTAGGTACAATAGCTATTAAATAGTTATTAACTATTTAATAGCTACCTAGTTAAAATAATTACAAAAATACCTGTAAAATAAATCCTAACCTAAGTTACAATTAAACCTAACACTACACTATCAATAAATACATTAAATAAATTAGTCCTTCTGCCAAAGAATTGAACCAAATTGAACCAACGTTGAAATTAAACACTAACTTTTCGTCTAAGAAGATTAGAAAACACTTACACACTGAATATGGGAGCTGCTATTGACACTTAGTACTGACGTTTGAGATCCTATGTACTTCTGTATTTGTTTTCCAGTTACCCTCACCTTTGGATCTTACCTTTAATCATTTTTTAAACATTTCTACAGCCATTTTTTTCAGGAAAATAACTGTTTGACTCACATTTTTTCGCATTTTTGATTTTTTTGCACTTTTGAGTTAAAACCATCATTGTTTGTTTGAAGTTTTAAGGAAGCTTTTTGTTTCAACTACACTGCATTATTGTATTTCACAGCACCAATGTTTTGTGTTAGCAGACCAGTTTGTTCCAACCGTTTGTGTTTTAATTTTACAATTTATTTGAAATTCACCTTGCTCACTGCACATCACCCCACGCTCACTGTAAACCTGTATTAGTTACTAGCCAGCTCTTTGTTAACTATTATTTGCCTACACCGCAGCTAATTGGTGTCCCATTCTTTACATTATTAAACACATAGTTTAAGATCATGGTGTGAGCCATACCGTATATTAGTTGTGATAGTTTGCGACCCTTATTGACACTCCATCAACCTCCAATAACCATTATTAAACACATAGTCAAGGCCTTTGGTGTAAGCCAAAAGCTTACGGTGTAAGCCTGAAACATTATCAGTTGCGATTGTTTATAAAATTACCCCTCTTATAAACACTCCACATAACACTCATTAGCTTTCACTACCTATTATTGTATTTATAATCATTCATACACCATCTGACAAGCCACATTTGTCTAGCAGTCAATACCATTGTATATTGTGACCAATACCATCTTTAACCACCTTTATTTATCAAAGTATTTGATTTTAAGTATTTGTTATTAACTCATTACATCACCATTTGTTTTAAGTTTATTTAAATTGTTAAATACACATGGATCCATGACATTATTTACTTGTAATTTTAACTATCTACTTGTTATTTTATCTGTCAAATAAATTGCTATTGTTATTAATTGATGCTTTTGTAATTTGTGGCGCTTTATACATAGCCCCATATAGACCCAGCCTCCAAAAGTGTGGCGCTTTGATATATTTCTGATTTCTTGCCACTTTGTTAGTTGACAACTAAGTGTCAACCTATCAGAGCCAGAGGTCTGTTCTCTAGCAGGCGCTTAGTAAATCTTTCCATATTACTGCTTCCGCAAAGTGCCTCGCCACCGGCTGGTCTAATGTACATTTGTCAATGTCTGTCCTTATGGCTGATCGGTGATTGGCCATCCTGGTTCTCAGGTCATTCACCGTCTTGCCCATGAAAAACATGCCACATATACAGTGTAAAAGAAACATTATGTATTTCGTGGTGCACGTGACTCTGTGTGTAATTTGTAACTTCTTGGTGGAATACAGATGACGGAACTTGTTCCCTGTAGTTAGGCCCCCACAGGTAGTGCAGCCTAGACAGCGGAAGCAGCCCATTTTTGTTTTTAACCAGGTAGCACTAGTGTAGCATCCCCATCGTGCAAGTGTTAGTGATTGTTAGTCTCTCCTCCTTCTTTGATGTATTAGGCAATATCAACAATTCTTGTTGTATCTCTCTTTCTATGGCTTGTCTGCTGTTTTTTAAAGTTTTGCTTTGGTAGCCCCTTTGTAGAACCTGAAATAATTGAGTTCTAGGCACATCCTCAACATCTCCAGAATTGCTTCCACTGGTGGACCTATGGAAGCAATTCTGGAGATGTTGAGAATGTGCCTAGAACTCAATTATTTCAGGTTTGAGCGGGACTTTTACCTTCAAGTGGCATGAACGGCAATGGGGTCGAACATGGCCCCATCATATGCCAACTTTTTTATGGTCAAACTGGAATCTGAGGGAACAAACCTATTTTATGACAACAGGATATAACTCTTCAAAAGATACATAGACAACCTGTTCCTGTTGTCGACAAGAACAGAGGATGAACTGCTTGGTTGGTTTGAAGAGCTGAATAGGGCTCACAACTGTCAAGTTTAAGATAACCTATGACTGGAAGTCAGTTTACTTTTTGGACATAAGAATTATCAAGCAGGACAATACTCTCATCCCCACTGCAGTAGAAAGGAAAGAGAAAGCGCACATCCGATTCAAGGTAGGAGTACTTTATTCAGGCACAACACACACTAGTAATGCACTTACTAAAAAAAAGTAAAAAGACAGCAGTGTACAAAAAATCAATCACTACAGCTTCACCAGAACATAAGGCAGCAGGGAATCCAGGGCGTCCAATTGCAATTTTCAAACGATACCCGGCAAAAGGAAAAGTTCTTTCAACCAATCGGATACGTCCTTGGGCCACCTGACGTCTGTATCTACGGATCCTTTGGACAGCCACAATAACTCTACGCGTTTCGCCGGCGACACCCCGGCTTTTTCAAGAGTGACTCTCATCCCCACGCTATATAGCAAACCGACTGAAAAAAACTCCATCTTGTGTGCCTCAAGTTGCCATCCACTAGCCTGAAGAAAGTGCTACCCACTTCTCAGTTCAAGAGGGTTTTCCGCAAAAATACGGATGAGGGCTTAAAACTCAAGCAGATGGCTGAAATCTAAATTAAATTTCTACAAAGGGGCTACCAAAACAAAGCTTTAAAAAACAGCAGACAAGCCATAGAAAGAGAGACACAACAAGAATTGTTGACATTGTCTAAGACATCAAAGAAGGAAGAGAGACTAACAATCACTACCACTTTCACGATGGGGAAGGGATTGCTGAAACATTAAGAAACAACTGGCCACTACTCACCACTGATAAGCAACTACCCTTCATGGGTACAAAACCACCCAGGATTGGGTATCACAGAGCTAGATCGCTTCGGGATCAACTTATAAAGACAGGCCCCAGAGAATGCTACACTAGTGCTACCTGGTTAAAATAGAAAAACGGACTGCTTCCGTTGCCTAGGCTGCACTACCTGTGGGGGCCTAACTACAGGGACCAAGTTCTGTCATCCGTATTCCACCAAGAAGTTCCAAATTAAACACAGAGTCACCTGCACCATAAAATACATAGTGTGTCTTTTACACTGTATATGTGGCATGTTTTACATGGGCAAGATGGTGGCTGACTTGAGAACCAGGATGGCCAATTACCGGTCAGCCATAAGGACAGTCACTAACAAAGGTACATCAGACCAGCCGGTGGCAAGGGACTTTGAGGAAGCAGGACACACAGTGTCCGATTTAAAATACATTATTTGCAACTTCATAGAGAGTCTAGATGGATTTTTAATTTGGGGGCCATGGCCCCCAGATGACTCAATGTGCATCTTGATTGGCATCTTGATTGGCACTGTTGCATGTAATGTTGTACTTAGATTGTGTTTGCATTTTCAACAGCTAGGATTTTCTGCATTTGCTTGTACCAAGAATTAAGTCCTGTATTTATATCATTTTTTTAATTTATAAGGAATATATTGATATAGCTACAGATACGCACAGGTCCTTTTTACGCCTGTAATCCTATTGTTAATATTAATATTAAGGTAACAAAAGTTTAACACTTATACCCTAGGGTTTAACGGCTCATACTGCAGGCTTTATAGAAGCCTTAATTTGGGGCTATACCTAACGAGAATAGTAACTAGGGAAATATGCTAGACTATGATATATTGTATATATACTAGCCCTTAAAGATTTTACACTACCCTCCCTTGTACATCCTGATCTGGCTTTATTTTACACTGTTTAATCAGCAGTTCCCATAGATTATAGGATCCTGTACTATGCCTGGGGGTGGTACCATATATTTACTTGCACATTCTTGTCAGGCTCTTGCTAGATGAGAGCCGTAATACTGTTAACTGGTATAATGGCAACTATGTACACACTGTGGTCTCATTGTGTGCTTCATATGCCTATGCCGGTTTTACAATGTCATTTATGCCATAACTGTTCTATATCGATAGCTGTAATCTACATGTTAGTTAGCGCTGCGGAATCTGTTGGCGCTCTACAAATAACCGATAATAATAATAATAATAATTACCCTGTCACATTGTGTATTATGTTTCGCACTGTTCAATAAGCCTGGTAATCTCGTATATGTGTATCCCTTTTCAAATGTTCCATTTAGAATGTTGCCTGACAGCACTCTACTCGTTGTTTTTAACACGACGATCCCGACTGAGCGTCCAGTTGCCATGATGACGCCACGTGACTCAAGGATCATGTGACGCCGGCAAATTCCGGGATGCGGCCGTGGACGCCATTATCGGTAAAGATGTGGGGATATAAGGTGGTGAGTTATTGCATTATGGTTATACTTGTTTTGAAAACGGGGAAACCCCGAAACGTCAATAAATACGTTGTTTGTCTGAACTTAAGACCCTGTGAGTGACTTCCATTACCGGGACTATATATATTAGTAACTTTCAGGATCTGACGCTGTAATATTGCTTTAATTGTTTTTTTTACTGACAGTTCTAAACTTGCCAAAATTATGACAAGGCTTAAACATATGCAAATTTCAAATAATATTAATATTAATAATATTTAATTCAAATAAAGAGTTTCAATTAATATTGTATGCATATTTGTACAAAGCAATACATAATCTTCTTTAATCATTGTTACATTTATTTACCCAATGTAAACATTAGATTCATTTGGGAATGAATCAATTAATTTGACTTTAAACATAAGCTGTTTAAAGCTGTTTGGAAAATTGCTTCCCTTGTGCATAGTAGTCCTAAATAGTATTTCAGTTAAAGGGCCACTGTAAGTAAATATTTTCTATGCATGCTACTAACTAACTACCCCAAATACGCTTTTTATCAATAGCATTTCATTAACATATCTCTACCGTATATCAGAAATCTTGTCTGCAAATGTAATTGTTTTCCAAACCCACTCCGTGGCTATCCTTTTCTCTGTACCAATCCGTTTACAATACCTAGGTTTCAAAATGGCGCTTTAAACACAAAGTTATTGGTTTAAGTATTTTGAACATGCAGTGCTGAAAATAGTGGGCAGGATAACGTGACATCATTGGCGAATAAAAGATATAACTTTTAGAACGTTATGAAACTTCGTTTTGGAGAAAATATAGGTCAGTAGGTTTTAATTAATGTTTATTAACTTTAATATGTTAGTTGTTTAGCTTAAAAATTATAACAGAAAGTAATCTTTTTTTTTTTTTTTTTTTTTTTTTTTATTGAGGTTGTGCAAAAGTGTTACAACATATATGAAACAACACAACATAAAAACAAGTAGAAATAGTACATTACAGTTTGATAATTTCTATATAAGTAGAAGAGTGCAATTTTTAATATGTATAATCTTATAGAAAAGATTGGAACCTCTTTTTATAAATTAAAATGAATAGTGTGAATGGTCACTTCTGGGTTGGTAAGCTTAAAGTAAGTTAGCAATTAACATGGTATATAGAAACAAAAGGGATATTATTGGAGTATTACTCCACTGTGTAAATAGTATGGTAAAATATGTAGAAACAACAATTTGGTTGCGGCATAGGCAAGAGAAGCCACATAGTTAACCCTCCAAGGGTAGGAGGTATATTATGAAGGGGTGGGGGGGGGAGGTGGTAAATTAAATACAATAACTACAGTATATTACTTGTGAAACTGTCAAACCATGGTGAACTAGCTTGAGGAAGATAAAGCATATCTCAAACATAAGGAACCAGTTTAGCAGTCAGTAAACTATAAATGTAGAGCTGGTACATGTGAGGCGAAATATAACAAGTAAATTGCTTATATTGATGGTTAAAACATTCGGTAGTTACTATGAAAACATCAATTTAAGACCAGACTTATTCGAACTACAGTATATTACTTGTGAAACTGTCAAACCATGGTGAACTAGCTTGAGGAAGATAAAGCATATCTCAAACATAAGGAACCAGTTTAGCAGTCAGTAAACTATAAATGTAGAGCTGGTACATGTGAGGCGAAATATAACAAGTAAATTGCTTATATTGATGGTTAAAACATTCGGTAGTTACTATGAAAACATCAATTTAAGACCAGGCTTATTCGTGTACATTAAACCCCCATATATCTCATAATAAGTGAAAAAAGGTGAGGGGTTAAAACCCACAGTTATCAACCCTGAGAGGTTGTGTAAAGCTACAAAGGGTGGTACATTGACAACACATTTGGAACCTATCAGGGTCAACACACATAAATAAACATAGGGGCTCTACAAAGACCATGGGTAGGTATCAGGGCTGGTAAAATAAAGTCTGGCCAGAAAGTGCGGGCAATCCAAATGGTGTATTATGTGTGCCAGGATGACTGTTCCATGAGAAGATATTTAAAATCACTTAGGCTCAGTAATATGTGTAAGAGGTGTACAGGGGGACATAATACAGTAAGCAGTAATTGTAAACGGAGAGAAGGACTACATGCATAGGGCTAATGTATGTAAAATGCAGGGAGGTCCAAAATAGTATTATCAATGTGGGTCCAGCCCACTCTAGTAACTTTAACAAAAATCTGGCTGCATCACTACATACTACCCCTCATCAGTAGAAGCCATATCAGCAAATCCGCGAGTTTGCGCCCTAAAACTCTAAATAGAAATGGACAATAACCAAAGAACTATGGAAAAGGATACCCTGCAACAATGAACTCTAATAAGGTAGCATGAGCTTTAAAACAAACATATGTGACCCACAATGATAGATGAAAGTCCAACAGTACATTGAAAGATCCTGGAAATGTTCAGCACTTAATATGAAACAATAATATCAGTGTTAGCATATTTGTCCCTCCTTATTTGCAAAGCACAATTAGTATCAAAGCAGGAGAGACAAACAGTAGGATATGCATCTTAACTTAACATCAGTGATAAACTATAAACATATAAAAGGTGTGTGTCCACAATATGGTATATGACGCTTATACCAGGGAAAGTGTGATGGGGTCCTTCAAATAATAAGTGCAATTATTATTAACAGTCCAGTCCCAACATTTATTTAACCCATACCACTCCTGGGATATGTCTGTCTGAAAGGTGATGCGGAGAAGTAATGCATCAAACAGTGGGAAAGCAGGAGTCCACCGCCATGCCATCTCTGCACATCAAGACCTCCAACGGTAAGAGGAGCCGGCACAAACCTAACCAGCATCGCGTCTACTCGTCTGAGACCTCCATAAGGAGCCAAGCACAGTCCAGATGCTTGAGCATGGGAAAAGCAAAGCAGCTCACACGCAGGAGCTCTGTTCGCTGGCCAAGGCAGGTATGTAGAGAGAGCGCTGAGTTCAACTCCTGTTTGACAGGACATGAGCTGATCGGGTGAGCAGCTCTCAAAAGCAGCAGCTTTTAAGGACTCAGGCAGCTTCGTTAGAGGTTCTGGGGTATGCGGTAGATGCTGGGGCCCCAAAGCATCCCCGCTCACACTTGCACTTTCACAACCGGTCAGGCATAGGCAAACTTCCTCCTGTACTTCACCGGTATTCACAGAAACAGAGACTCCGACCGGGACTGTGGTAAAAGTAGGTCTATAGGACTCTAGAAGCTTGCTTAGCTCGGCTAGGATCCAATGAGCGTCCACCATCTCATATGCAGAAGATTGGGGTAATAGTAAGAAATGTCTCATGTCACCTAGGAAAATATAGGTTAATCTGTAAAGGATATCTTCCTCACCATGTGGATAAGAAAATGGCCGCCATCCGCTCAGCCCCAGAGTAGGCCTCCGGTCCTAACTGGGATCAGCTGTATCAATGCCATATCAGGCCCTTCACCAAATAGTAAGCAGAAGTCTTATTATCTGTTCTCCGATAATTAGAGGAAGTAGGTTACTGTGAAAAGCTTTTTAAATCAATTTGTAAGCGATAGTAGCTGGAGCTGTAGAAATGTGCGTCCACTCTAATGCGTTGCTGGCTCCGCCCCCCCCCGTTATCCAGGGCAGGTCCATCTCAGCACTGTCAGGCTCAGCACTCAGCTCTTCTGTCTTCTCCGGTCTCTTCTCTCTTCTTGTCCTTGATTCCCGCCAGTCCTACTGGAGCAAGCCTCCAATAGCAGTGAGCTCTGAGCCTCTGACACCCACGTCACCAGAAAGTAATCTTTTAAGCATCTATTTAAAGGCACAGTCTACTCCAGAATTTTTATTGTTTAAAAAGATAATCCCTTTATTACCCATTCTCCAGTTTTGCATAACTAACACTGTTATATTAATATACTTTTTACCTCTGTGATTACCTTGTCTCTAAGCATCTGCAGACTGCCCCCTTATATTAGTTCTTTTGACAGACATGCATTTTAGCCAATCAGTGCCCTCTCATAAGTAAATCCACAGGCATGCACACAATTTTATCTATATAGCACAAATGAACTGTGCTATATAGACTGTGCTATATATAACTGAAACGTCCTCTAGCTTTGAAAAACTGTCAAATGCGTTGAGATAAGGGGTGGCCTTCAAAGGCTTAGAAATTAACATATGAGCCTACCTAGGTTTAGTTTTCAACTAAGAATACCAAGAGAAGACAGCAAATTTGATAATAAAAGTGAATTGGAAAGTTATTTTAGATGGCATGCCCTATCTGAATCACAAAAGTTTAATTTTGACAATACTGTCCCTTTACTTCACCTTTTGTGTTTTGTTGCTATATGTGGGGTTTAATCAATGGTTTTTAAAGAACTTATACACATAGTGTGTCTACCTTTATAGAACCCTTGGCTTTTTATAGAAAGTTGGTGTATATTTAGGAGAGGATAACACCTTCTTCCTATAGTCCTGTCAAGGTCTTTAGCAGTGTAGGACAGCAGTGTCTGCAACAATGTATAACATTGCAATAAATATTGTTGCAAACACTGCTGCCACATTGCTAAAGACATTTGCACTCTCTTGAGTTCACCAAGGATTACTCTTTAAAAAAGGATAACAAGAGAACTATTCAAAATTGATAATAAAAGGAAACTGGAAAGTTGATTAAAAACATCATGATCTCTCGGGGGCGGAGCGTAGCCGTACAGGAACATGGCTGCACTTTGATTTTGCTCCGTAACATGTTCCCATACACTGGCTCTAATATGGAGATATAAGGAGTAGTGACCAACTTAAAACCTATATACTAACTCCCTAGTCACTGTGCAAGTGGACAAAGCCGTTATCGCATCTCGGACCTGCACCGCAAAGAGGAGAAAGGTGAGGATCCCTGATCACCACACGACTGTCGACACTTAACATCCTGTCATACCGCATACCCCTGAGACCCTCTCCGTCCAAGCGGAGCAGGTGTACTGGGGAGTCCGGAGCAGCGCACACAAGCCTGAAGCTGAACATCGGGTCGGAACTCCGCTGACTCCATTTTTAACACCCACGTGGCACTTCTCCTCACTCAGCGCAGAGAGACCCAGCGTGTGTCCAGCGGCGCTGAGCTCAATCAGACCCACTTGGAGTGTCGCTCTATTTTCAGAGACCGAAGCCACACAAAATCCCTGACTTCAGCTCCAAAGGTAACCATCGCAAGGCCTGAGCCTCTTCCTAAGAACTGACACACAGTAAATCAAGAAAGAGGACTTTTGGGCCCACACACCTCCTTAAGTCACCATCACCAAAGCCCGGCTGCGGGCAGGGAAAGACCCTGAACCATAATCGACCAGAACTTATACTAAAATTGACCAGAACTTACACTACAAAGACACCTCACTATACTTCAGCTCTGCAATCTGTTTAACCCTTTGCACTAGCTTATTGCCCTGGGGGGGGGATTTAAATAAAAAGGATCTTCATTAACACCCAAATGGCATCTAAACAGAATCTGAAAGCAGATAAGAAATCTTCCGCCCCTTCTACTACTACCATGTCCTCATTTTTCCATAAACAAGAGGCTGACATTCTAGATCCTGTTAAAGATGCCCAAACTGCAGATACTCATGCAACACTTGATCAAGACGCTGCATCACATTCACAGCAGCTTAATCTGGTACAGCAGACCATATCACAGCTGCCCTCCAAATCTGATCTAGCTGAATTAAAATCTTTCATTAAAACAGAGATGTCCTCTTTAAAAAAAAACATTGGAGAACTTGGAGCAAGAATAGAGTGCCTGGAAGATAGTCAAGACACACTAAACTCCATGATGTCCGATGCTAACCACCAATTGGTGAGACAAGATCTCACGCTACAAGCACTCCAACTTAAAGTAGAAGACCTCGACAATCGAGGTCGCAGGTGCAACCTGAGAATCAGAGGTGTCCCCGAGGAAGCAACCCAGGACTCCCTCACCTCATACCTACTACAACTATTCGAATACATAGTCCCTGCCCTCAAGCTTACTGAATCATCAATGGAACGCGCACACAGAGCGCTGAGACCTGTTCCGAAACCGCCCAACCCTCCCAGAGATATTATTATCAAATTCACACACTATCTGGAAAAAGAAGAAATCTGGAAACAAGTACGCCTTCAAAAAGAGATCAAGTTTCAAACTTATAGTATTCAAGTTTTCCAAGACATCAGCCTCGCAACAATCGAAAGAAGAAGAGGAATACGATTTATTACCCAAGTCCTGCAAGAAAGGAGAATGAAATATAGGTGGGGATTCCCTTTCAGCCTCTTAGTCCAACAAGATGGCAGAACCTACGTCTACAAAGAACCTGACGATCTTGAGGACTTCTCAAAAGGCCTAAACATCTCCTTCCCCCAGCCAAACCCGAAAGAGTCTGGCTCTCCCTCTGCAAGTAGCCAAACTGCCCCCAAACCGCAGAGATCACAGTGGATCCAAGCTAACAAGAAGAAAAAGCTAGACCTACTACCACCAAATTAGACCTCCTCCTTTGGCCGCTATCATGGCGTCCTATACAACATGCAGACTTTCTGAGGAAGAGGACACTGACCTGCTCTTCCAGGACTTGATAAGTATATAATTATAGTGCTGTATTCTATGTCGGGGATTGGGATGTGGGACTGAGGCCAGACTGACTCTATTAGACTCTCAATTGATCGTAAATGTTCCTGCATACCTAGGGAGCCTTGCCTTGTTTCTCCTCCTTTTCTCTCTCCCCCCCTCCTCCTTTACCTGCCTTCACTAACCACCCACTTAACACCTACGTAACTTTCTAATAATATGTAAACTGCAACTGTTTTGAAATGTGTCTATGTATTGAAGAAAGGGATTACTGTATATATAGTATCACTTCTATGGAGGGATGAGAAGTAGATACTGGTCTCAGATTATCACTCAATGAAAATGTTCTTATTTCATACACCTGTATCCCCCACTCAGAAGAAATGTCATTATTCGATCCACCCCATCTGGCTAAGGCAAGCATTTCTTAACTTTGATAAAACCCTCTAGACCCCCCTTAGTCTTACAGCCACTAGAAGCTTCCCCCGACCTACCCTAAACCTTATTACCCCATACTTGAGCAGTGTCCTCGCCCTCCTAGAGGCAGTCTAGACCACAAGCACAGAACCACTAACCCTTACCTTGTTCCCTCAAACCCACTCAGGCCCAGTGAACTTAAACTAGGGCCCATAAGAACAACTAGCTGTCCAGTTTATTACCAGATCTCATCCTAAATCACCTACTAGAGCTGGTACACAACTACCATAAATTTTATTTGAAGAGCCCAGTGTCAGTTGGGACATGATACCCCCTACTTCTCAACTTAAGTTAATCTTGGTTTTTCTTAAAAACATTTTTATTTGCTTGTCATATGATTTTTGCTTTTTTTTTGTCTTTGTATATTCTATGTAATATTGTATTATACTTGCTCGGCCATCTGTTCAAGCCGTGCTTAATTCTTCCCGGTCCGCCCCGCACTCAGACATATACTTACCCCAAATCACAGATAATAGTACTTTCTATTGCACTTTACAAAACTTTGCCCCAACACATAGATAATGTCTAGCTTAAACACACGTCCCCACGCCGGTAACAACATAAACATATATTCCATCAATGCAAAAGGCCTGAACATCCCCTCTAAAAGAACAACTGCCTCCAAAGACTTTCACAGACTTAAAGCTGACCTAGTATTCCTGCAGGAAACCCATTTCCGCAATGGGAAAGAACCCTCCACCTTTACACGCACTTTTGGCACATGCTACTGGGCATCACACTGTACTAACAAAAAGCAAGGGGTGGGAATCTTATTTAGGAAAAATGTCCCATTCACACCAATTCAAACAATTAGGGACAGGGAGGGGAGATACCTGCTTCTTACTGGCTTGCTTTACGGAAGACCCATCACGTTGGTGTCAATATACGCCCCAAACACCGCACAACACTCCTTCATGAAAAAAATTAAAAACCTAGTCCTGGACCACCAGAAGGGTACACTTATAATGTGTGGGGATCTAAATATTGCACTCAACCCTAACATAGACTGTTCAACACTCCACTCCACACCGTCATCGAGAATCTCCAAAGTTAAATCACACCTTGAGAAAATTGTAGCCCAGGACGTATGGAGAACATTACATCCACAGACCAGAGACTACACTTATTACTTTTACCCACATGAAACATATACCAGAATAGATTATGTGTTTGCCGATGTCGGGGGCTTGTCTTTGTTTAACTCGGCCTCGATATCTCCAATTACATGGTCTGAACATGCCTCCATATTATGTACAATGACTTGGCCCTCTAAACCCATAAGGGATTTTCAATGGAGACTTGACGAACAGCTTCTGACAGACCCAACTGTGACCCCCAAACTGATTACTTCCCTTACAGAATACTTCGCTCACAATTCTCAACCTGAGACACACGTTCACACTCTTTGGGAAGCACACAAGTCTGTTATTAGGGGAGAACTAATAGCCATTAAGGCGCAACTGAATAAAACCAAAAGAGAGTACTCCACCTCTCTGATCTCACAAATACTCCATTTAGAGGCTCTGCACAAGAAATCCCTGTCCAATAGATCCCTATTAGATGAGATCACAGAACTCAGACGGGCTCTTGCATCGCACCTCGACAAGACGCATAAAAGACAAACTTTATACACCCAACAAAGAACTATGAGGGTAGAAACAAATCAGGCAGATCATTAGCGAGATACCTCAAGCAGAAAACACACCAAAAATACATCATGCAGATCAAAGATGACAAAGGGAAACCCCAATTTTCCACCTCCAACATTTCTAAAGCCTTTAAATCCTTCTTCCAAAAGTTATACAATATCCCTCCCACCATTTCCGGAAACCCACCCCCCGACTCAACCAGGACACAAATTATAGAAGACTACCTCAATAAATTACACATACCGCACATAACCGACCTACAAAAAGAAAAATTAGAAAACCCCATTTCGTTACCCGAACTCCAACTAGCCCTGAAACACCTTCCCAACGGGAAAACGCCAGGCCCAGACGGATTCAGTTACAAATACTACTCCACATTTCAAGAAATACTCATTCCCCACATGCTAAATTATTTCCAGTCTATTGACGAAAGTAAATCATTCCCCCATCCGCGCTTGAAGCCCATATAATCTTAATTCCTAAACCAAATAAACCCCAAGGTCTCCCCAGCAGCTATCACCCAATTTCATTGCTGAACACTGACATCAAAATCTATGCGCGCATATTAGCCAACAGGATGAATGAGGTACTCCCAGACCTGATCCACCTTGATCAGGTCGGCTTCGTACCTGGAAGAGAGGCAAAGGACAACACGGTCAGGGCCTTAGATCTAATACATTATGCTCGGTCTAACAATATCCCCTCGGTAATACTATCCACTGACGCGGAGAAGGCCTTTGACCGTGTTGCCTGGGACTTCATGCATGCTACATTGAAAGGATCTATATTTAAGAAAAGAAGGCGCCAAACATAGGGTGATATCGTCACTAACTGCAAACACGCTCAGGTAACAGATAGAAGGGATACTTACAAACACGGCGGCACCAAGATGTGCCTAGCAAAACAGACCGGGACCTCAACCGTCGCCCGGAAGACCAACCAATGGCGTGCACCAAACGTCCCGCAGTCACGTGAGTGTTGCAGCCAATCCCGAATCCTTGGGCTCGCACACCTTCCTTCCAAGTGTCCGATTGAGCAAAACAGTAACAGTGTAGACAAACCAGGTGTCCCATACACTGCAGTTTCTGGAAATTGATTGGTTATGATACTGAGGTAAAAAGATGACCCACTCCAACGAGGTACTTATAAAAACAATTTATTTAAAATGTTTTAGAATCAGCAACACGTTTCTCGACCACGCAGGGTCGTTTCATCAGGCTTTAATGGATGCTACATTAGCTCATATGGGTCTAGGCACATTGTTCCTCATGAGGATCTTTTCGCTATACTCACACCCTACGGCCAGATTACTAGTTAATGGATCACTATCCCCCCCAATTTCCCATCAACAACGATACGCGTCAGGGCTGCCCCCTATCCCCCCTCCTATTCGCCTGCGTCATCGAAACATTAGCAATCAAGATTAGGCAGAACCCTCAGATAACAGGCATCAACATTAAAAACCACAAATTTGTCTTATCTCTATTTGCCGATGACATGCTCCTCACACTGACCCTGAACATTCAATTCCTCACCTCCTCAACGAATTAACCTCCTTCAAACACCTATCTAACTTCGTTATTAACATGTCCAAATCAGAAATTCTAAACTTTAACTTGCAGGACCCCTCACTGAAAACCACACAAGAGATCACACCCTTCACTTGGTGCTCCCAATCGCTGAAATACCTGGGTATCCACTTGACCCCTTCACATGATGACTTATTCCGTCTCAACTACATCCCCATCAAACATAATATAATACACGACCTTTCCTCGTGGGGTTCAAAAAAACTGTCGTGGTTGGGTCGCATCGACACCATTAAGATGAATATATTCCCACGTATCCTACACCTTCTCCAGACCCTTCTGATCCCTCTCCCTAAGTCGTATCTCCCTTCCCTTCAGAAAGCATTCAGTGACTTCATCTGGCGCCGTAGACCACCCAGAATCAGCAGGCAAATTATGCTAACCTCTAAAACACAAGGTGGTCTGGGGGTCCCCAACCTTGCTGCCTATAGCCAGGCTATCTTTTTACAACGCCTAGTAGACTGGAACATCCACTTCAACCATAAAAGATGGGTCACATTAGAACACCTATCTATGGCCAAACCACATTTGGGAAGGTTATGCTGGGGTAGCCCCCATTTATTTAAATCTATCAACGCCGACAACCCAATAATTCGGGAAACCTTCCGGGTCTGGGAACATACCATCAACACTACCCATTTCATTTCTTCGATCCCCTCACCCCTGACCTCTTTGATTGAAAACGGCGAATTCACAACTAGACCCTACACAACACAAGACACCACTAATGCGACAAACAGAGACCTCACAATGCACAACCTCACAGATAAAGAAACCCTACTCTCCAAAAACAACTTGACAACCAAGGGCTTTGACTGTTTTACAAACTGGTTCACTTATGCTCAAGTAACCCATTTCATCACCACACACCAAGGCCACGGGAACATGATTAGACCCCTAACCACTTTCGAGTCTATGTGTGTTCAGGCCCCCCCCACTACGACACACACTATCTACCATTTATAAGATCCTCACCCACACCCCTCCAGGTCACATACCCCCCTATCTTGAAAGCTGGGAAAAAGACCTAGGAACCATCATACTCCCCCAAACGAGTAGACTAATGTTTCAGGACACTAAAAAATCCTCCATTTCATCCTCAATACAAGAAGTTAACTTCAAACTTTTACACAGATGGTACCTAACCCCCAGGAAGTTACATCGCCTTTTCCACACCCACAGCAACAAATGCTGGAGGTGTGGCCATGTTAATAGCGACACCGCCCACATGTGGTGGTGGTGGTGTAACAGTGTCCAGAACTTCTGGAGGAGCACTATCTCTGATATGGAGACCATATTAGCAACTCAATTTCCGATTGACCCCCAGATATGGCTACTACATAAACCCCCCACTGCCCTTAAATATAAACCCTACATCCATTTACTCAACATTATGACCAATGGCGTCAAAACGTTGATAGCTAAGAACTGGAGGAGTAGGGAGGTTCCCTCTGTACATATGTGGCGCGCAAAAGTATCGGAAATATTAGACCTAGAAGAATACTACTTCCTCAAACACGACAAAATGGACTCCTACGCGGAGTTCTCCCAACTCTGGGCCACCTACATCCAAACTGTACATTAGGAATCCAAATAACTACCACAGAAGGGTCAGTAAGCTACACACATAACCCATAAACACCCACACTGGCAAGGGACACCATAACAACTCATATTTTAAGTAACAGAATCTGAGACGCGGGCGGACCGGGACCGTTTATTTGTTGTTTTATGTAAATAGTATCATAATTATCTTCCTTTTAATAAAGGATAGTCATGGTGACTCATCTCTTGAGCGGAGCCATCCCAGCTTTAATGCAATCTCACGCTTGGACACTCCTGCAGCCTCTCTACCTCCAAATGTTATTGCAATACTACTTGACTGTTCATTCTGGGATGGCCTGCCACTCCAGTGCCTGTTGGCACTTTGTTTATTTATGTTATCCTTAAAACCTACAGCTATTGTTGTACTTGACGACTAGGAGCTGCGACTCCAACCCTTTGTAAACTGTTTCCATTTACTACAATAAAGCTGTATTATAAAAAAAAAAAAAACATCATGATCTCTCAAATCCATTTAAGTTTAATTTTGGCTTTAATTTCCCTTTAATATGCCATAGAATATAGTAGCAGCGGCTTTTTCATTGTACCAAAGTGTGTTTTTTCAGCTTTGCACTATAATGTCTTTTTGAATTGACAACTTTTTAAAAAATTCTATTTTTATAGCCGCTATAAGTTCACACTGTACTGAATGCATTTTACCTTTAATAATGTAGTTACACTGTAACAAACACTTTATTAATATAGAACACATTTGTTGCAGCTTGGTTGTAATATTAGAAGTAAAACACGTTCAGTAAATTGTTAAATGGGTATTAAACCCCCCCAAAAAAATATTTCATGATTCGAATAGAGCATGCAATTTTAAGCAACTTTCTAATTTACTCTTATTATCATTTTTCTTCATTCTCTGGGTATCTTTATTTGAAAAGCAGGAATGTAAGTTTAGGAGCCAGACAATTTTTGGTTCAGCATCTGGGTAGCGATTGCTGATTGGTTGCTAAATGTAATAGGATAATAGGAGTAAAATAGAAAGTTGCTTAAAATTGAATGCTCTGAATCATAAAATAAAAAATGTGGGTTTCATATCCCTTTAACTTACAACGGATATAAAAATAGAATTTTTAAAAAGCTGTCAGTTCTCAAAAACACATTTTACATAGTGACGTTACTGCTTTTAAAATTCTGCCAGTGTCAGAGAAGCGTTATCTCCCACAGAGAAGAAGTATAGTAAAATGCCTTTTAGTGAGACTGCCCTCAAACACGTATTTCAGCCCATTACAAAATTTAACAGCCAATTTTGATTGGAAGATGGATCCCTTTTTAAAATAACACTATTATCACAATGCTTTTAACATTGGGTCCTATATCACTTCCATAAGACAAATATTAGTATGTAGATAATTATTATAATTATATATCTTCATTTTGAGAGGTAAAGATTGTTTTATCTGTCCCTGGTTAGTTATGATGTATATGAAAAATAGACAAACTATTCAAAAACCGTAAATTAGAGGATCCATTTTTAATTTGCTTTTCTTATATTTGTGTTTATAGTGTCTGCTAATCAAACTTTAGAAATGTGAATACAAATATTTAATTCTCTATATGCTAGTCTCTAACAAGCAATGATTAAGCAAGATAAGTGCCACAACAAGGGGCGGACTGAGACCAATCAGGGCCCCAGCCAAAAATTAGGGAAGGGCCCCCACTATCTCACACTGACCCAAATTTATTCAAATGAACATAGTAGCCTCAATGCACAGATACCCCAAGGCCCCCCAACATCCAGGGCCAGGACCCCCAATGTCAAGGGCCAGAATTAGGGCCCCCAACCTCCAGGGCCAGACCCCACACTCCATGGCCCTCACAGCGACAGACCCCTGACAGGACCCCCCACACACACTCTAGGGTCCCCCAGTAACAAACACCACATCCAGGCACAAGATCCTCACTCTGGGGCCAGGGTCCCCACAAAACCCACACTTAAATGCTTAGTTACTGATAGGGCAGCTGTCAACCCCAGCTTAAGCAACACAACAGTAGTCATGGAGATGCCATTTTTGGGGCCCCCTACTTGCTGGGCCCTCGGTCCAGGTCCTATTTGCCAGGCTGATCAGTCCATCCCTGCCCACAACTTAAGTACCAACACAGACCAAGATACATGTCAAAGGGATCCACAAAAGGAAACATATCATGAGCCAGTTTTAGAGCAGAGGAGAGCTCTACACATGGAGAGGCTGAGAAAATGTGCATGCAAAATGGTCATCTAGCATTAAAGGTGAAGAAAACTCTAACATTTCTATTATGCATATTAAAGCTGTCTATTTTGTCTTGCAATGGGGTGTGTGCCGAGCGCTAAGTGTATAAGAAAGGCCTTAAGCTTACTAACAGATTAGCCTCCTAGTAGGCTAAAAAATGGATAACAAATAGGGGAGCGATAGTAAGCGCTAAAAAGCTTAAAAGGCTAAATGCCTTGAGGATGTAACAATTATTTTAATATACAATCGATTAAAATCACATATATAAGTAGATACAGAATTTGGACGTTAAATCTTGCAATAAAAAATTAAAAAAATACAATAAAACCCATGGATCCAAAATGTGTATGCAAAATGGTCATCTAGCATTAAAGGTGAAGAAAACTCTAAAATTTCTATTATGCATATTAAAGCTGTCTATTTTGTCTTGCAACTGGGTCTTAAGGCCTAATTGCTCATTGTCAGCAGATGTCCCACTATTTTAGGACAGTGATACACCCAGCACGCCACAAAAAATGTTTTTTTTTTTTTTTATCAGTACAGGAATCTTTGTTTTACAAAATAACTGTAATACATTTAACATGAATTCTTTTATATGCAAAAAAAGAAAAAAATGGATTTGTGTCTTATAAAGAGCCTAGTGAAGAACCAAGCCTTTTACATTAAATTAATACATTTGAAATAAAACTTCATTTATATAGCAATTCATTAAGTGTATTTCTAATAAAACATACAACAATCTATATAAAATCAGAGATAACTATCACAATGTGTATTTAAATGCGTGAACATTCTGACTTTTGATGCTTCTGTATAGAACAAGGCTCTGCAAATGTTGTCTGTAAAAGACCAGATAGTAATTATTTTAGTCTTTGTGGGCCAAGAGACAAAATCCAGGATGTTATGTAGGTATTTCTTTAACAAGAGAAAAAAATTATGTATAGCTGAAATAAAAATACATGGCCAACAAATGAACCACTCAAAAGCTTTCTTTGGTTGCAGCCTCATTTTCTTTTTTTGTTTAAAAAAAGAAAATACTATTGTGATGAGATTGTGTTTTACATTTTCTTAATTTTCTGACTGTTGCTTTCCATAGAGTGGGGAAAATGTATGTACCTTGTAGTACGAAGCAGTAGTACAAAGTAGTGATCAGCTGTAACAGAGACTATGTGATGCTTTTAACCCCTTAACGACCAAGGACGTACGCCACACGTCCTCAAAAAAAATACAGTTAATGACCGAGGACGTGTGGCCCTCTCTGCACCGGACATCGATGGCTGGTATCGTTGGTGGGTGGGAGCTTACGTGGGAGGCGGGTGGGTGGCCATCGATGCTCTGTGTGGAGTGGAGGGGGACGGGATCGGGGGCGCGCACGGGAGCGCGCGCGTGCATGGGGGGTGGCGGGCGGGCGCGTGCACGGGGCGGGAACGGGTGGGAACCGCTACACTACAGAAAAAAAACAAGTTAAAAGTTATAAAAACTAATACAATTTAAATATTAAAAATGTAATCTAAGGGACCTGGAAGGGGTTGGGGGTTGGTCTTGGTGGGGAGGGAAAGCTACACTACAGAAAAGGGCATTTTTTTAAAAAAAAGGCACATTTTTTTACAAAACTGGGTACTGGCAGACAGCTGCCAGTACCCAAGATGGCGCCCATTAAGGCAGAGGGGAAGGGTTACAGAGCTGTTTGGTGGGGGATCAGTGAGGTTGGGGTCTAAGGGGGGATCCTACACATCAGCATATGTAAATATGCTTTTTTTTTTTTTTTTTTTTTAAAAGGGCCAAATACCTTTTATTTTAGTACTGGCGGAGTTTCTGCCAGTACTTAAGATGGCGGGGACAATTGTGGGGTGGGGGAGGGAAGAGAGCTGTTTGGGAGGGATCAGGGGTCTAATGTTTCAGGTGGAAGGCTGAGCTCTACACTAAAGCTAAAATTAACCCTGCAAGCTCCCTACAAGCTACATAATTAACCCCTTCACTGCTAGCCATAATACACGTGTGATGCGCAGCGGCATTTAGAGGCCTTCTAATTACCAAAAAGCAATGCCAAAGCCATATATGTCTGCTATTTCTGAACAAAGGGGATCCCAGAGAAGCATTTACAACCATTTGTGCCATAATTGCACAAGCTGTTTGTAAATAATTTCAGTGAGAAACCTAAAATTTAGAAAAAATTATTGTTTTTTTTAATTTGAACGCATTTGGCGGTGAAATGGTGGCATGAAATATACCAAAATTGGCCTAGATCAATACTTGGGGTTGTCTACTACACTACACTAAAGCTAAAACTACCCCAAAAAGCTCCCTACATGCTCCCTAATTAACCCCTTCACTGCTGGGCATAATACACGTGTGGTGCGCAGTGGCATTTAGCGGCCTTCTAATTACCAAAAAGCAACGCCAAAGTCATATATGTCTGCTATTTCTGAACAAAGGGGATCCCAGAGAATAATTTACAACCATTTATGCCATAATTGCACAAGCTGTTTGTAAATAATTTAAGTTAGAAACCAAAAGTTTGTTAAAAAATTTGTGAAAAGTGAACGATTTTTTGTATTTGATTGCATTTGGCGGTGAAATGGTGGCATGAAATATACCAAAATGGGCCTAGATCAATACTTTGGGATGTCTACTAAAAAAAAATATACACATGTCAATGGCTATTCAGAGATTCCTGAAAGATATCAGTGTTCTAATGTAACTATCGCTAATTTTGAAAAGAAATGGTTTGGAAATAGCAAAGTGCTACTTGTATTTATGGCCCTATAACTTGCAAAAAAAGCAAAGAACATGTAAACATTGGGTATTTCTAAAATCAGGACAAAATTTAGAAACTATTTAGCATGGGTGTTTTTTGGTGGTTGTAGATGTGTAACAGATTTTGGGGGTCAAAGTTAGAAAAAGTGTGTTTTTTTCCATTTTTTCCTCATATTTTATAATTTTTTTTATAGTAAATTATAAGATATGATGAAAATAATGGTATCTTTAGAAAGTCCATTTAATGGCGAGAAAAAAGGTATATAATATGTGTGGGTACAGTAAATGAGTAAGAGGAAAATTACAGCTAAACACAAACACTTCAAAAATGTAAAAATAGCCTTGGTCCCAAACGGACAGAAAATGGAAAAGTGCTGTGGTCATTAAGGGGTTAAAGGGATAGTAAACCCAATTTTTTTCTTTTATGATTCAGATAGAACATACAATTTTAAACAACTTTCCAATTTAATTCTATTATCAATTTTTTTTCATTCTCTTGTTATCCATTGCTGAAGAGACAGCATTGCACTACTGACAGGAAGCTGAAAATATCTATTTAGCCAATCACAAGAGACAAATGTGTGCAGGCACCAATTAGCAGCAGCTCCCACTAGTGTAGGTTATGTGCGTATTCATTTTTTAACAAGGGATACTAAGAGAATTTAGCACATTTGAAAATAGAAGTGAATTTAAAAGTGTCTTAAAATGACACGCTCTATCTGACTCATGCAAGTTTAATTTTTACTCTCCTATCCCTGTGAAATTATAAAAAAATGACAGAACAGCTGTCTTCCAATCAAACTTCATTTATGGGCATTAACATTTGAATTTCATATCATTTTCACGTGTCACAAAATATTATTAATGATATTTTTTTCAAACATTCAAAAAACATTCTTAGCTTGTGGACTATAAAAACCAGATGGTGGCCTTGATTTGGGCATAGTTTTGTTTACCCTTGTTATACAATATTGTATTTGCTCATTCTGATTTCTCATTTGCAATGAAAAGACAACTGAGTTCCTACTTTTCTATCATTATTTGAAAAATATTTATATTTTATTTTAACTGAGGAATCAAAGGTCTACTTAGCTTTCCATTAAAGTGACATTGAGGTGTTTTCTATCTTAAAATAATCTAACAGAATGCATTTCAAAATGTGCTACACTTTTGTAAAATTCACATTCCTGTCTTGAATGAACCATTGTTTAATTGCCAGGGATACAGAGGCATGTCCCTCTCCAATAGCATAGTTATGGTAGTTGCCCTTACCAGCCGTTAAGGATTAGTAGTAATTACACAACTAATACTGCTGTATTTGTTTTAATTTAAATATAAACAAAATTAAAGGGGCATAAACCCCCCAAAAAATAATTATGATTTAGATAGTGCATACAATTTTAAACAACTTTTCAATTTACTTCTTTTGTAAAAAAAGAAATATTTTTATCCTTTGTTGAAAAGCAGGAAGGCAAGCTCAGGAGTGTGCAAGTGTCTGGCAGCAGTTTTGCCTATCTAGATATCTCTTCTTCAACAAAGAATAACAATAGAACAAAGCAAATTTGATTATAGAAGTAAATTGGAAACTTTTTAAAATTATATTCTCTGAATCATGATAGAAAAATGTTGGGTTTCATGTCCCTTTAAGTTTTTTTTGTCATAAAATGGAGTGATCTTAATTCTAGTAATCACACATTATAGTGAGTAGAAACGATTATATCAGCCAGTCATTCAGGGCACAATCAATAGTTCTCAAATGCCAGTTGTGGCAGAGAAGCCAATTTTTTATTATTTAAAAATTATAACAATGAACAAGGTGGAACTATTCCTGCAGAAATATTCAAACAGCATGTGTACTGGGATAAAGTCTGTGTTTATGTTGTTTCATGCAGAGGAAAAGTAAAACTACCAGAAAATACAAAAGAGAAAGTACAAGAAGGAGCACGCATAGGAAAAAAGAAGGAAGAGAGGAAGTACTAAAAGTACGTTTGGAATATTTAGATTCCTCTTCCTGTAAAAAAAAATGTTTCACTTCACGTAAGGCAAATTAAAAACAATTTTATTTAAAATACACTTATATCTCTTTATTGTATTCCAACCTTAACTTCATTTACAGTATCTCACAAAAGTGAGTACACCCCTCACATTTTGTAAATATTTTATTATATCTTTTCCTGTGACAACACTGAAGAAATAACACTTTTCTACAATGTAAAGTAGTGAGTGTACAGCCTGTATAACAGTGTAAATCTGCTGTCCCCTCAAAATAACTCAACACACAGCCATTAATGTCTAAACCGTTGGCAACACAACTGAGTACACCCCTAAGTGGAAATGTCAAATTTGGCCCAATGTGTCAATATTTTGTGTGGCCACCATTATTTTCCAGCACTGCCTTAACCTTCTTGAGCATGGAGTTCACCAGAGCTTCACAGGTTGCCACTGGAGTCCTTTTCCACTGCTCCATGACGGCATCATGGAGCTGGGGGATGTTAAGAGACCTTGCGCTCCCCCACCTTCCATTTGAGGATGCCCCACAGATGCTCAATAGGGTTTAGGTCTGGAGACATGCTTGGCCAGTCCATCACCTTTACCCTCAGCTTCCTTAGCAAGGCAGTGGTCATCTTGGAGTTGTGTTTGAGGTCATTATCATGTTGGAATACTGTCATGCGGCCCAGTCTCTGAAGAGAGGGGATCATGCTCTGCTTCAGTATTTCACAGTACATGTTGGCATTCATGGTTCCCTCAATGAACTATAGCTCCCCAGTGCTGGCAGCACTCATGCAGGCCCAGACCATGTGTCAGGAGACTGTCAAGGTCTTTATAATTCCCTGTGAAGAGAAGTATGCATTTACTCTGTGAATCCAACTGTAGATTTAAGGTAGTAGTTTAGGTAAAACTTAAACTATCACTTTTTGTATATAAATATGATTGTGGAAGGATTGCTGTCTTAGGAAGCGGTTTAATATAAATGATACTGAGGATATTTAATAAGACAACAAATCTACCATTACTATTAGGTACATCTAATATTACAATAACCTATGGCCAAGAGGAGGCAGCATATATGGCAGGTTATATAATATTATTAACCTAGTGATAACGTTAGAGAATAGGTAAACAGAGAAGTATGAACTGTTAATGTTAAGGAGGTAAGATAAGATATGCGTATACGATACTTTAAGTAAATCGTTACAATATTCCAACCTGATTCAGAGTAAATATCAGAGAAGAGCCCTGATAGTCGAGTGGTATCTGTAGCGACTGTATCCTGAACCGGAGGATCAGCTGAGATGGCGTGTGACTCGAGTGGTAGCTGCATCGTCTGTATAGACTGAGCTGGAGGATCAGTTGAGATGGCGTGTGACGTCACCGCTATGTTCCGGCTTCCGCTGCAGTTGAAGACAGCAGGAGAGAGGCTGCATTTGAGTAAGTCCCAGCAGGCAGAGAACAGGATAAGCGAAGGAGAACTAAGCTGGTAGGACTTAGTAGATAGCTGAAAAAGTAGCAAATACTTGTCAGGAATATGACAATGAATATCAAGGCTAGTAACAAAGTTTTCCCAGGATGCTTCCAGGAGAGTGACTCCTGAGATCAACAATTACCAAGCAATGAGTCAAATGTGGGTGGGGGTTATATACAGATGTCAGATTGGTATCAGGTATCCTTAAAGGTACAGATATATCAAACTAGTAAATGAACATGACACCATGAGACTCCCACCACCATGCTTGACTGTAGGCAAGACACACTTGTCTTTGTACTCCTTTCCTGGTTGCCGCCATACACGCTTGACACCATCTGAAACAAATAAGTTTATCTTGGTCTCATTGGACCACAGGACATGGTTCCAGTAATCCATGATCCATTCCCTTAGTCTACTTGTCTTCAGCAAACTGTTTGCAGGCTTTCTTGTGCATCATGTTTAGAAGAGGCTTCCTTCTGGGACGACAGCCATGCAGACCAATTTGATGCAGTGTGCGGCGTATTCGTCTGAGCACTGACAGGCTGACCCCCCACCCCTTCAACCTCTGCAGCAATGCTGGCAGCACTCATACATCTATTTCCCAAAGACAACCTCTGGATACGATGCTGAGCACGTGCACTCAACTTCTTTGGTCGACCATGGCAAGGCCTGTTCTAAGTGGAACCTGTCCTGTGAAACCGCTGTATGGTCTTGCCCATTGTGCTGCAGCTCAGTTTCAGGGTCTTGGCAATCTTCTTATAGCCTAGACCATCTTCATGTAGAGCATCAATTATTTTTTTCTGATCCCCAGAGAGTTCTTTGCCATGAGGTGCCATGTTGAACTTCCAGTGGCCAGTATGAGAGAATGTGAGAGCGATAACACCAAATTTAACACACCTGCTCCCCATTCACACCTGAGACCTTGTAACACTAACGAGTCACATGACATCGGGGGGTAAAATTGATAATTGGGCCCAATTTGGACATTTCCACTTAGGGGTGTACTCACTTTTGTTGCCAACATTAATTTAGTTTAGACATTAATGGCTGTGTGTTGAGTTATTTTGAGGGGACAGCAAATTTAGACTGTTATACAAGCTGTACACTCACTACTTTACATTGTAGTAAAGTGTCGTTTCTTCAGTGTTGTCACATGAAAATATATAATAAAATATTTATAAAAATGGGAGGGATGTACTCACTTTTGTGGGATACTGTATACCTATAGTATTATATACAGGTGTAGGTACAGTATATGCATATATACACATTTCTATTAATGTCTCATGCCTCATAATAATAATAATCTTTCCAATCTTAAACATTAATCAGTAGCTGATAAACATTATTTATAGCTACGAGTATTACACAAATAATTGTACCCAATTTATCAACCTGAGAAGGATGAACGGTTGAATGGGTCATGACTGGATTCAAACCTGCAACCAAGAGGTGTGAATTGATTCTGGAAGTATTTCAGATGGCATCTTATCCAAATGAATATTCTCACCATATGCTCAGAAGATTTTTATTATAGCTTTCTGTCTCATTTAATATCTTTGTAGTGAACTCAAGGTAATGAGCATATTTTTTATTTTCTCTCTCTCTCTCTCTCTCTCTCTCTCTCTCTCTCTCTCTCTCACACACACACACACTCTCTCTGTCTGTTTGTTTTACATTTGCGGCAATATGGTCACCCTAATTATGGTTGTATTCAGAGCAGACATAGTTATGCTGCAATTATATAATTTTTTAAATCTGGGGAAAAACACTGAAAATTGTTCAACTGAACACATAGAATTTCACTGTGTATAAGAACATGTAGAACTAATGTGTTTGCCCATTTTTATATCTGAAGTGTAGGCTTAATAATTTCTTAGGATGTAGCCTGAGCCATTTCCCAGACAATCTTAAACTGATTTATAATATTTGTCTCTACCTCCCCTACTGGAAGCTTATTACATGAATCAACCACACTTCCTGTTATGAAGAATTTATGCAAATTACTCTCTAACCTTCAGCCCTCCAGCTTGTGGTATTGACCACTTGTTTTGGTATTGCTCTTGGTTTGTTTGTTTGTTTGTTTTTGTTTTGTTTGTTTGTTTTTTTAAATCATCTTCAGCTTTATTAAATCCCTAAATGTAATTGATCATATCAAGTCTTGCAGTTGTCTTCTATAAGTGATATTTTGGTTATGAAGTTTTCTCTTGTGCTTCTCAGTGTCTAGCTATCAGCTAAACAAGCATCGCCTCCCGACTAACAATAACTAAGTGCAGATATGAAAAACATTTGCCTGATTTATCACATCATTAATTTTTCCGTTTGCGGTTGCTTATAAACCACAGGATATCTGCTTTTACCTTTCTTTATAAATAGGGTTTACAAGACAATGACAATGAGTGTGTATGTCTGTGTAAAATACATAATAAAAGCGGTATTAGTAAAGACAGGAAGAGTGTAGATGAAATTGGGGTTATTTGAGAAACTGTATAAATTATAGTTGTTAGATTATTTGAATTAGGTAGATAAAAATGTGTGGTAGTAGCTAGGGTTTCCAGGATTGCTGTATACAGTTTTGTAACAGAACACAGCATGGTTTCTGTTTAAAACTGCTTAAGTCTGCAGTATTCAGCTAATCCTTCTGGCATCATAGAGGTTAAAGGATTTACGTAACTCATTTCACCTGGTGTTGCAGTTTAGTTACATAATTGCAGGAAATCCATTGGACGCTACCAGCGGGTGAAGATAAGCCAAAAGCCGTTTCTAGACTCAGCTGAAAGGATATGAGAGCAGTCAGTTTTTACCTGCTTAAACTGGTGTCCAAGACAGATACGATACCTGCAGTGTTGTGTTCTGTAAATCATGGGGCTTTACAAGTAAATAGTCGGAATCTGATTTGTTTCATATCATTTTCATATACATATGTTTCTTTATATGTGTTGTTAGTCTGAAGATGGATTAAAACCCAGAAAAAATCACAAAATAAATTTGACACATTGATGTATTAAAATCTTCACTTCTTAGAGAAATATATATATTTGTGTATATGTGTGTTTGTGTAAAATTAAACTTTCCCTTGTCACCTAACATAGTAGATGAACATAGTAGATGAGGTTGAAAAAAGACCATCAAGTTCAACCTATAAAAATCTAATATACTGTACTTACAAAAAAAGCTGCAGTAGAGCTTAAATTAATTCCACTAAAATGTGACCCATTTAATACAAGCAACATAGCACTATATTAAAATATGAGTACATACAATAATTCTTGGCACTTTCTCGTACTCTTGGAAATTTTTAAAGTTTTCTTTGCCAATGAATTTCTTTTTTCTTTTTTTCCTTTTCTTTTTTTAGATTTTCTGGCAATGTAACTTGTGGCAATGAACACAAATCCACATTGAAAATGTATGGTTTGCCATATTTTTAGATGCAGCAGTGTTCAGGAGCAAGCATCTATGCACTAAGAAAAATAAGTCAATGTGTATGTATCATTGTGTACACATAGTAATAGGGAAAATTCCACATCCAACATTTTAATAAGAGGAAAGAATCAAAAAACATTGCTAAAACCTGCCCTAAAGTATATCTGTTCCAAGAAAATAAACCTTTACACGATCTCCCTACTAACAACACAGCAAATTGATGTATCTGCAAGATTGTAATGGATTTATAACAGCAATAGCAATATGGTCTTTATATTAGTATTCCATAAGCCCTCAAAAATGCTTTTGATTGCACATGTACAAAAATTATTGCAATTTTGGCATGTTTGAACAAAACTAACTGCACTCTTCTCCATTTATACTACTTCACTGGGTAAACTTATCAACAAATATGACTTCAGATATCACCTTTATGCTGATGACACCTAGATCTACCTCCCCACCCATGCTCTCTCTCCCTCTGTCCTTTCTCACGTTAGCGACTCCTTATCTGGCATTTCTTCCTAAATGACTCACCACCTAAAGATTAACATGTCCAAGACTGAGCTCCTTCTAATATCCCCCTCTAACTCTATGCCGACTTCTGGCTTTTCTATCCTTGTCAATAGCATCATCATATCCCCATCACCCCAAGTCTGCTGAGTGAGTTACACTTGACTCAAATCTATCCTTCATCCTCACATCCAGTCGCTTTCTTCATCCTGCCGCAACCACCTACACGATATTTCCAAGATTCGCACTTTTCTGAGCGCTGATAACACAAAGCAAATAATCCACTCCCTTGTAAATTCCTGACTTGACTACTGCAATAACCTACTTACTGGCCTTCCTCTTTCCCGCATCTCCCCCTTCAATCCATCCTAAATGCCTCTGCCAGGCAAATCCACCCTTCCAGCAGCTTTGTATCTGCTGCACCTCTCTGCAAGTCCCTTCATTAGCTCCCATTCACAGCAGAAATAAATTCAAAATACTCAACCTTACATACAAAGCTCTCACCAACACCGCTCCCCACTACCTATCCTCTCTTATCAACAAATATACTCCAGCCCGAACACTAAGATCCAACAATGACATGCTTCTAACACCTGTGCTTGACTGCAGGACTTCTGTTATATCATTGTTTTCTTTAAATGAATTGTACCCATGAACAGCTTTGGAATATGTTGGTGCTTCACAAATAAAGTATAATAAATAATAATAATATACTTCTTGGATACAAAGAGAGAATCGCTCTACCAGGAACGAACAACAGCTCATCAGTTAGTTCTATGGCGATTTACCACCCAGGAGCAGCCTCTTTTAGACGAATATACTTTTCACAGAGGAAAACTTTCCTGAAGTATATCATTCTGATCCCGCCAAATAAGGTCAGTCTAGCCCCAAAATTCCAGGCAATTTTCCTCTGAAGAAGGAACATGACAAACCCAGACGATCGTTTCGGCCTCCTATGGGCCTTGTCAGTGAGGTGTAGCCACATTCCTCTAAGCACACTGGGCAAGGAGTCCACTTCTGGTTTCCCCCATTACCCATGGGGTTGTCATGTTGCCTGGTATTTCGGGGGCTGGACTGACCTTACTTGGCGGGATTAGACTGATATACTTCAGGAAAGTTTTCCTCTGTGAAAAGCACACTGGTCTAAAAGAGGCTGCTCCTGGGTTGTAAATCGCCATAGAACAAGCTAATGAGCTGTTGTTCGTTCTTGGTAGAGCGCTTCTCTCTTTGTATGCAAATATACTTCTTGGGTTCACTTTATATTTTTCATAAGGAATGAAAATGTATTTGTATAGCACCGCAAAATTCTGTAGCGCTGGGTACAGAGATAAGGGTATACAATGACAAAGATTTGTGATTAGATACAAAACATAACATACTAAACAAAACTACTACAGAAGGAGGAAGGCCCTGCTCCAAAGAGCTTACAGTCTACAGGTTGAAGGTGCAGAGACATAAGGTTTGGGGTAGCTTGTCACATGGATTGTAGTTGCAGCAGTGAGTCAAGGCTGTTCAAGATTTATTTTGGGTAGGATGAAAAAGAGAGGAGGTGGTAAACCTCTCTAAATTTTCCTATTAATGTTGTGCGAGGTAACAACTTTAGGTAAAAATGTAAATGTAGTCTGAAAAACAGCTTTATATTGATGGAAAATCATATAAGGAGACTCACAAGAAAGAGCAGACAATTTAGAAACTCTTCTAGCAGAAGAGATAGACAAAAGAAACAACACTTTCCAAGAAAGCAGTTTAATGTCCAAATTATGCATAGGCTCAACAGGAGGAGCCTTTAAAATGTTTAATACTAGGTTAATAGGCCTAATAACAGGTTTAATCTGGATAAAAGCCTGAACAAACCAATGAACATCAGGAAGGTTAGCAATCTTCCTATGAAATAATACAGGAAGAGCAGAGATTTGTCCTTTTAAATAACTGGCAGATAAACCTTTCTCTAAAACATTCTGCAAAACCTGAAGAATCCTAGGAATTCTAAAAGAATACCGGGAGTAATAATGGGTGGCACACCATGAGATAAAGGTTTTCCAAATGTTGTGTTACATTTTCCTAGAAACAGGCTTGCAAGCCTGAATCATAGTGTTAATTCTATATGACTGAGAACTATGTGTTCAATTTCCATGCCGTCAAGTGTAGAGATTTTAGATCTGGATGGAAGAAGGGACCTTGAGACAGAAGGTCTGGCCTTAGAGGAAGAGGCCAAGATGGGCAACTGGACTTTCGGACCAGGTCCGAATACCAAATCCTGTGTGGTCATTCTGGAACTATTAGGATTACAAATGATTGTTCTATTTTTATTTTGGAAATCACTCTGGAGAGTAGGATCAGATGGGGAAATATATAAGCAGGTTGGAAAGACCAAGGAACTGATAGCGCATCTAAAACCTCTGCCTAGGGATCCCTGGACCTCTCAAGGTACCTGGGAAGTTTGTTGTTCAAACCTCATTGTTGAGCAATCAGATAGAACACATCTTGGTGTTAAGACCACTCTCCTGGATGTAGGGACTGACGACTGAGGTAGTCTGGCTCCCAGTTATCTACACATGGGATGTGAATCTCAGTGATGAGGCAGGAATTGGTTTCTGCCCAAGAGAGGATTCAAGATACTTCTATCATGGCTAGGGAACTGCGAGTTACCCCTTAATGATTGGCATAAGCTACTGCTGTAACATTGTCTGTATGAAAACAGAGATAAGGCTCCCTTTTCAATAGAGGCCAAGCCTGAAGGGCCCTGACCTGAAGAGTGCACAGAAACATTGATTGGCAACGAATTTACAGAAAGCCCATAAAGGTTTTCAGATGAGGCGAAAACATAGTTTCATGGGCAGTACTCCAATCACATCCCTCTGACAAGCACTGTACTCTGAGGGGAACTGGGCTTCAATATGCTCTGAAGCGCCTTTCACTGAAGAAATCAAGCATGTAACCATGCTTCAACCACCTCCAATGAAGGCAAAGTAAAACATTAAGGTATGAGTGAGTTGGGAGGGTTTTATAGGCTTTGATGTTTGGGAAACTTTGTCTCCTCCTGGTAGGAATGTATATCCTATACGTAACAGCTGATGGACTCTTACCACCTATATCAAAGAAATAACATTTTTCCAAATTCTTAGAAAAACTACTCAGCCCTTTAGACTGTAGCTCTGACTAAAATATTTTCCAAGCATCACCAACTACACTGCCATTTTTTAGGACCAATTACAAATATTTTTGAAATCAAGAAAAGCCTAAGGGTACAGCTCTTGAAAACACATTTTCCTGATCTTTTTTGCTGTGGCTAATTAGTGACATAAGTAAATAAGCTTGTGCTCTTAGCTAACTTTGCAGATGTCGAGTAAATGTCCGTCCAGGTATAACTATGTACACAGTAGCTGTGTAGTAGAAATATGTAACACTATCCCAAAGTACTGTATAGGTCCCAGTATGTGTTATTATCTTAGTAGATGGTCCTAAACAGAATATTATACATGTAGACGTAAAATAGAAATATAGAAGGGTCACATAGAAGCCAATGGTTGGAACCAGACAGACAGCAAAATACCAATTAGTAAGCCACGTACAAAAAAACTTTAAAGGGACACTGTATCCAAAAATTTTCTTTCGTGATTCAGATTGAGCATGAAATTTTAAGCAACTTTCTAATTTACTCCTATTATCAAATTGTCTTCATTATCTTGGTATGTTTATTTGAAATGCAAGAATCTAAGTTTAAATGCCAGCCCATTTTTGGTGAACAACCTGGGTTGTCCTTGCTGATTGGTGGATAAATTCATCCAAAAGAAGTATTTTTCCAGCCTCCAGTTAAATTTAAAAGACCTTTATTAATTTCTTACAGGGTCCATCATATCAACCAACAACGTTTCAAACCTAGACATGATTAAGAACCTGGAATAGGTTTGAAACGTTGTTGGTTGATATGATGGACCCTGTAAGAAATTAATAAAGGTCTTTTAAATTTAACTGGAGGCTGGAAAAATACTTCTTTTGAATACATATTGGGGTTTGGCTAACCCTTTCCTGTGCCCCAGAAAGGAAAAGAGAGGTGCTGTCTTTCACTATTTGCATAGGATAAATTCATCCGCCAATAAAAAAGTGCTGTCCAGAGTACTGAAACCAAAAAAAAGCTTAGATGCCTTCTTTTTCAAATAATGATAGCAAGAGAACGAAGAAAAATTGATAATAGGAGTAAATAAGAAAGTTGCTTAAAATTTCATGCTCAATCTGAATCACGAAAGAAATATTTTGGGTACAGTGTCCCTTTAAGTAAACAAAAAATGACGTTATGGTACAGACAGCAGAGTGATTCAGGCTGAGTGAATTTAACTGTATGAATCACTCTAGCGCCTCAGGAGAAAGTGGCAAAAGCACACTTTTTAGAGGTAATTGCCAACACCTACATATATATGATAGTATATTAAAATGTTTTATTTTGCTTAATTAAAGTAGAGTTTAAAGGGATAGAAAGGTCAAAATTGAAATGTGTATGGGACATGTCATTTTTAAATAGGAGCATTTTTGTAATATATTTCAATTTGTAAAAATTATTCTAGTAAATGTTTTTCAGGGGCATACGCAGATATCCTGTGAGGGCAGGTGCATCAGTATTCAAGCTCAGAGAGCTGGGGTGGTGTGTATTATGTCTGTGAAGAGTTAAAGAGACTTAAATGGAGTCTACTTGAAATTTGTTGTTTATAAAGATATGTAATCAATTTATTACCAATTCCCCAGTTTTGCAGAAACAACACTGTTATATTAATACACTTTTTACCTCTGTGATCATCTTATATCTAAACCTCTGCAGACTGCTCCCTTATCTCAAGGCTTTTTACAAACTTGCATTTCAACCAATTAGTGCTGACTCATGCCTAACTCCATGGGAGTGAGCACAAAGTTATCTATATGGCACACATGAACTAGCACTGTCTAGCTGTGAACAGCTAATAAAATAAACTGAGAGAAGAGATGGCCTTCAAGGGCTTAGAAATTAGCTAGGTTTAGCCTTCAATAAAGTGCACCAACAGAAAAATTAGGCAGGCACAACTCCAGACCGCATTAAAGTTAAAAAACAAGAAATACTTTATTGGTCATCCATTAAAAATAAATAAGTACATGCAGACAGGCAGTATAGGGGACAACAAGTCTAACATGTTTCACGCCTCCACGGGCGCTTACTCATAGACTGTAGTCTGTGTCTGAACTCGGACCCTTCATAGAGCATGAAGCAGCCAGAGTTAACCATTTCATGCCCTAAAGGGAAGAAAATAAGAGTAAAAAACAACAACCTAATGTGACACTGAAAGATCATTGCCATACTTCAAAAAAGGTGTACTTAGTCTATATCTTCTTCATCCCATGATTTTTATATATATATATATATATATATATATATATATATATATATATATATATATATATATATATATATAAAAGCCTTCAATAAAGAATACAAAGAAGACAAAGCAAATTTGATAATAAAAGTAAATTGAAGGGGGGCGGAGCAGCCCAACGACCAACATGGCCGCTTAAACTGAGAGCTCCGTTAGTCGGCAGTAACCCAGAGCGAAACCTGGCACAATAAAAACCATCCGACTTCACCAATGCAGCAGAATTAACGCCGGAACACACCAGCTATCACCCGATCTGCTTCAAATGATGATCTTGTAAATGGAAGGGCAAGTGCGGTGATCACCCATACTCGCACCACATGGGAACGGAAAGAGTCAGTGGACGCAGGTAATATAAGCAGCTTCTCATCATCTACCCTGCACAAGCCACCCTGTATCCCCGACTCCACACATTAATACCCACAGCTGGAAGTGGGAATCTAAATCTAGAGGACCTCACACCAAGGACCACAAGGCCCCAAGTTAGGCCGCACGCTCGCCTGTCTGCTCCTCAATAGCGCTGCATCCATAGTAATCCGATAACAAAGACTACCAGACAAGCTGCACAGAACTCCTTTAACACACATGTCTTTGCTAAAAGCCCAGTGGGGATATAAACTCCATGTAAGTTTTCACTTGAAGACGCCATAGCACTGCGTAATAGTAGTGCAAACATCAGAGACCCACATTTAAAACGTAAACTTTATCAATAAGTTATCCCACATATTCGGAGATATTACTCAGTTTATAGTCTCAAACACAGGCTTACCCTCACCCACTAGCCCTAAATTAGCAGGCCCTACACTTTTTCTTATTGCAATAACACAGTCTGGGACCTGCCTCAGTGTGTGGGCTGCTAAATAGATCAGGCCGTGACTTATAAGAGTGTACTAACGTACTGCATAGAATACACCTAACCAACAAACTCACTCCTCAAGGAGTCATATACAACACTACCTAAGAGACCCTCACCAAAGTACCTCACCAAAAGACTTGGTCTTACAACAGATGACGAACCGTCCGTCGGTTCCACCTTTTACACTAACTAGGCCTATCTTACTGCCCCATCACTTTGCCACAATGGCTTAAAAAGAACTCTCAGACAAGACAAGGCAACTAAAGGACTCACTAACACACCGGACAAATTAGACAACTTTTTCAAGATTCTAGAAACTTACTCAGATGATAACCCAGAATCGCAAGGGCAGAAAACTGAAGCAGTAACTATAAATGTAACACCTCTTACTCATCAGGACAAAGATCCTCTCACTAAAGCGGATCTTGTTAATCTCCCAACAAAAGAGGATTTTGCCTCATTTCTCGCACACATGGGGAAACTCATAAAAGACAGCCTCACTGAGGTCAAAAAGGACATATCTGATTTAGGAGATAGAATCCTGTACCTTGAAGAAGATACTGAACAAGTCAACAAAGAATTAGACTCCCACAATCGCACCCTCGAAACACAAGATAAAATAATACAACAGATGCAGCTACATCTTGAGGACTTAGATAACCAAGGACGACATAATAACACCAGAGTACGAGGGGTACCGGAAACAATAACACCAAATCAACTTGTCCCTTACCTACAGAGACTATTCAGCTTTCTCTTACAATCAGAATAAACCCCATTGTTACCCTTGGAAAGAGCCCATAACGCCTTTAGGCCTAAGCCTTTCCGAGGCTCCAAGAGACATTATATTAAAGTTCCAAATCTTCAATGATAAGGAAAGAATTATGGAGGCCTCAAGAAAAGCAAAAACCATCCCATTTGAAGGCAACACCGTTCAAATATATGCGGATCTCAGTCCTTTTACGCTGACCAAAAGGATGGGGATTCCCCTTTTGCATCAAGGCCTTAAAAGGAACTCAAGTAATCACCTAAAGAAAACAGGATGACCTGGACGCTTTCTGCAATCAAGTAGGAATACCTCATCAACAATTGCCTTCTCTCAACTCTCCACCTCCATCAAGAGACCACTCGCCCTCAAATTACCCAAAACCCTAACGACCAGAATGGATCAGAATAAATCAGAAGAGAACCAAGTTAGCACCAAACCATTCCTCCTCAGATGTGGACCCCCATGATCCAATCCTTAAGCCAACATGGGCAAAAATTCAAAATGAACACAGCCCACGATCCAATCCTTAAGCCAACATGGACAAAAATTCCAAATGAACACTTAGAACTGATGAAAAGTGTCCCAGCTGGGGTATGTTGTTTTACTCTTATGCTCCCTCGAGCACTTACTTGAGAGACATTTAACCTAGCTAAATTGAAAGCTAGGTCTTTTTGAGGTACTAGTCCCTTACTACCCACTAGATAACCCCCCCCCCTTGAGCGGGTACTCATCATGGCTGCCAGCTCTGTTAGATTTTACAATTATGTACTATCTGTTAATTTTGTTACTATGTTCACTTTTCTGCAATCAAGTAGGAATACCTCATCAACAATTGCCTTCTCTCAACTCTCCACCTCCATCAAGAGACTACTCACCGTCAAATTACCCAGAACCCGAACGACCAGAATGGATCAGAATATATCGGAAGAGAACCAAGTTAGCAGCAAACCATTCCTCCTCAGATGTAGACCCCCGTGATCCAATCCTTAAGCCAACATAGATAAAAATTGCAAATTAACACTTAGAACGGATGAAGAGTGTCCCAGTTGGGGTATATTGTTTTACTCTTATGCTCCCTCGAGCACTTACTTTGAGAGACATTTAACCTAGCTAAATTGAAAGCTAGGTCTGTTAATTGTTAACTGTTAATTGTTGACTGTTGATTACTTACTGCTGATTATTAACTGCTAGTTATCATTTGTGAATAGTTATTATATTATAACCCTCATCAAAGGGTACTGCCTAACAGTAAGGTACTAGTCACTTACTACCCACTAGATAACCCACCCTTATCCCCCCCCCCCCCTTGAGCGGGTACTCATCATGACTGCCAGCTCTGTTAGATTTTAAAATGATGTACTATCTATTTATTTGGTTACTATGTTCACTTTTGTATTTGTTATTTTATTGTTATACACAGGTTTCCAACATAATGTTTCCATACTCATTACCCTACATCAACCAAAAGTTGTACACTATGCATACCCACCAACTTATACACCTTACTCCACAACTCACAAACACATCGGCACATGCTTCCCCCAAAATGTAATCAATTACCATAACAGGACAACCCAAACACCCCCTTTCCACTAAAAACTCTAATGGCCCATAGATCTCTTAAATAACCACCCAAATGCAAAAGGGTTCAACTCCCCAACTAAGCAGTCAGTGGTGCTCAATTGGTTCACCAAACAAAAAAACAAAATTGTCTTCATACAAGAGACACACATTCTTAAAAGCTCTGAACCTAGATTTACTTTTAAACCGTACCCGGTAGGTTTTTTCAACTCATACACATCAAAGAAAAAAAAAACAGAGTAGGTATCCTCCTGCATAAATCCATCCCTTTTCAAGTACTCAACCAATACTCTGACACCGAAGGTAGATCCTTAATCTTGGTCTGGCTTTTATACAATAGACTAATTACATTAGCCAACATATCTGCTCCAAATACGGGCCAAGTTCACTTCTTTAAAAGTTTTACAGAGGAGCTGCTGAGTGTATCAAAAGGCATTACAATAATGACTGGAGATTTCAATATGGCTTTAAACCCTACACTTGACTGCTCACAAGCAAAAAGCTCACACCCCCAAAGTTCTCTTAAAAATATATCACACCTTCGATCCGCTAACCTTATAGGTATTTTGCAACTCAACATCCAATGCATAAAACTTATACTTTCTTCTCCTACCCTAGGCAGACTTAACCATATTTGTGTTGACCAAATAGGACTCACCCTGACACGTGACTCGGACATTGAACCAACTCCATGGGCGGACCAATTTATGGTATCTTTAATCATGGACTGGCCTGAGGGACCTATAACAGACTTTAGAGGGATACAGGACAACACTCTCTTATTACAACCAACCATAGTTAAAAAAGTACAACTTTTCCTACAAAACTATTTCAGACACAATATAACCCCACAATTCTCCCCAACTATGGTATGGGAAGCCCACAAGGCAATTATTAGAGGGGTATTTATAAAGCAAAAAGCTATTTTAACTAAAACTTAAAACGCAGAATACACTCGTTTACTGAATGCACTGCAAAACGCGGAACATGCGCACATGCAAAATCCCACCAACACCAACTGCACTGAGACACTTAGGACTACTAGATTAGAGATGAACAACCTCTTAAACAAAGAGGTCCAAAGGAAAGCATTTCACCTTAATACAATTAGGGTCATACACCTAACAGAATACGCGACTACACCCAATATCCCACTTTCCTTGGTGTCTACGGACGCAGAAAAAGCTTTCGACTGACTTAACTGGACTTTTCTCAAACAGACACTACACCAATTTGGATTTGGAGAACTAATGATAAAAAGAATCTTCCATCTGTACAATAAACTAACAGCTAAGGTGAGAGTTAACGGAGTACTCTCCAATAGCTTTCAAATCATGAATGGTACCAGGCAGGGATGCCCCCTTTCATGCGGCCCTGTTCATATTCACCATGGAAGCCCTAGCCACATACATATGATACAACAAAACTATCAAAGGTATTACAATAGGCTGAAACTAATACAAAATTGCCATGTTCGCGGACAATGTCCTAGTCAAAGTATCTTCTACAACCTCCCTGCCTACATAATTAAACAAATTTGCAACTTTTAGCAACCTATCGAACTTTCTCATTAACCAACAAAATATTGAGCATCTCCTTACCTCAAAAGGAAATTCCTTCCCTCTGTTAAACTGACCCCACGCATTTCCCAATTATTCGATTTAAACTACAAACCCCTCTTGCAAGCTGCACAACAAACTCTTAAATCATGGCAGGATAAACCTCTGTCATGGTGGGGCAGAATCCAAGCAATAAAAATGACAATCTTGCCCAGAATTCTCTATATTCTACAGACTGTACCAATATCCCTCCCTAAAACAAGCACTCAGCAGCTCCAAAGGTGCATAAACTCCTTTATCTGGGGTCGTATTTGCCCTAGAATTAACACAGCAACCATGTACAGGCCAACTAAAGATGGAGGCTTGGTAGTCCCAAGGATTGAAACATACTATAAGGCAATAGTGCTCCAGAGAATATATGACTGGCACACTAAGACAGAAGCAAAATCCTGGGTCTCACTGGACTCGCAGATCCTGAAAGCACCATCCCCTGGTTCCCTCTGTTGGACTCCAAAAACTCACAGGCCCTTACCATGTAATAAATCGGAACTATATAGACATATTTTTAACAAATGGGACCATATAATAGCAAATTCCACAGGAATATCCACTAAAAAATCCCCACTAATGCCAATCTCTCCAAATATGGAATTCCTAGGGGGTTATGAAGCCATGGGCAAACCAGGTGACATACTGGAAATCCCAGAATCTGTTCATTTTTGCTCCCTCCTAGACCACAGGAAATTAAAATAACAAAACAACCTACAAAACAACCTGAATGGAGCCTTCACCTTTTGCCTCAAATACTCACAAATTCACAATTTTCTCCACAATACAAACCTTAAACCTGACCTAACCAGACCACTTATCCCATATGAACAACTCTGCACCACACCTGCTCCACCTAAGAGATCCTTATCTATGTCCAAGTGAATCCTAGACTCTGTATCCTCCACACTAACTCCAACACATGTTATGCAATGGCATAAAGAACTTCAAAACACACTAGAGGCCCAAGACTGGAAACAGATTTATATTAATACTCATTAATTCTCCACATCAACACGTCTACTAGAACTAAACTTTAAAATCCGACTACGATGGTACTTGACACCAGCTAGAATACATAAGATCCCACTTCCTTACCAACCTGCTGGAGAGGTTGCAACATGAAAGGCACAATGTTACACATGTGGTGGGACTGCCCCAAAATAACACCTTTCTGGAAAGAAATGGAACTCACTTTCAAAGAACTACTGGGCACCGATTTCGCTTTAATACCAGAAATATCCGTACTTAACATAAGCCATCCAAATAGATGTAAAATCTGCAACACACTTTCACATATCTTACAGATAGGTTTAAATAGCGCTAGATTGATGATTGCCTCATATTGGAAATCCACAAAACTCCCCTCTAAAGTCCTATGGACCCAAAAAAATGAATGATATCCTACCCCTAGAACAGTATGGATACTATAGAACAACAGGCTTTCCTTTTACGCAGATGTTAATTTCTACTGGGAAGCTCTCTCCAATAATACCACTCAGACTCCTCTTTAACCAATGATCTAATGAATCCAGTCCTTTACCGCTCAGAGAGTAACAAGGTTTTGATGTAACTACATTAAATAACTAAACCTCTGAAATACTTGTTTTATTCTATTTTTCATGTATGAGTTTTAATTTAGTAATGTTGTTTACTTATTGTACAAAGGTCAAATAGACCTACAAATATGAATTATTGTATTTAACAACGCAATACAATGTAACGACTTGCTATATATCTTGCATATGGAAAACTTCAATAAAAAATATATAAAAAAAAAAAGGAAATTGGAAAGTTGTTTAAAATTGCATGCCCTATCTCAATCATGAAAGTTACATTTTTACTTTATTGTCCCTTTAATTTGTGCCATACAAACCACTGCCAACTCTCTAAAGGTGCACAGGCACTGACAGCATATGTACACATGCCACTGAAAAACATTACAAAGTGTTTAATCTTCCTTTGAATAGTTTGTTGCTAATTATTTTTCTTTTTATAATCATTTTGTGCAGGGAGCAACTTTAGCTATTTTTCTATGTGAAGAAAAAAAAATATATTGATAAAAAAATTATAAGAACTGAAACTGGAATGTTACTGCATCTCTCTCATCCACACATTATTAAACTGAGTCACCTTTGAACCTTACTATAATTCTTGAACTAGTGAGGGGCGGTGAACTTTTTGACAGTCCATTTCAAGTGTTTTGTTTTTTACAAACATTTGGCCCCTCATTACCACCAGTTCCGTCACTATGGGCAAATTACATATGTCAGGCACTTGGATGCATTTCTAAGCAGGCGTAAGTTCTGTTTGCTATGTGGCTTTTGTTGCTAATGTTTAGCATACTAATGCAATTATATTAGTCACAAAATGAGTGAGCCTGCCCAGGGTATTTACTATTCCCAAAAAATTGAGATTGATGTACTGCTCAGCATACACAGCACACCTCTGCTGCCCAAATAATGGTGACTGTTTCCAACTAAAGGCAAATGTGACTTTATTATCATTATTTCCTATCTGCACAAAACCTATGTTTTAGCTTCTTATCGGATGGGTTTTTTTTTGGACCTATGGTGATATTTTAAAAAAACTTTTTGTTCCAACCTTAGCTGGCCAGATAAGAAGCTATGTGCAGAATGTATTTCCCATAAACATTTATGGCCAGAATACAAGTGGAGCTTTTTTTACTCTCCATCTCGAGTTTTAACTGCACCTATAAGTAAGCTTTTTGTGTGCATCAGGTTGCACTTGTATTGCATTTTAGACAATTAGTGCTGACTCGTGCATAACTCCACGCGATTGAGAACAATGTTATCTATATGGCACACATGAATGTCCAGCTGTGAAAAATTTATAAAATACAGTGAGACAAGAAACGGCCTTCAGGGGCTTAAAAATCAGCCTATGACCCTACTAGGTTTAGTCTTCAACAAAGAATGTCAAGAGAAAAAAAGCAAATTTGATGATAATAGTAAATTGGAAAGTTGTTTAAAATTACATGTCCTAGGAGGTTCCGGTGGAGGAGGAGTCAGACAGGTGTTGCTGTGCTCACACCTCCAGCCCTGCAAACCTTGGCGGCGGTGATTCTCGCGCCTTGCCCCGATTTGGGGCTGCTTTTTTTGGGGCAGTCAGCAAAATCGCCTCTGGAACCTTTCCGGTGGACTTCCAACCCACTGGCTATTATCTGAGCCTACTACTCAAACCAACAAGCTTCATCTGGCTTTTGCCAAGGGTGGCTATATTTTATATGCTCTGGGCTACCCGCATCTCTCTCCCTCCTCTGGAGGAACTTTCCCGTTTGTATGAGTGGTGACCCCCCCCCCCAATTGCCCCCCTCACCCGCCGGGTTAAACTTCGGGGACTAAGTATACATTGTATCCCTTTAAACTTTACCGGCTCTATTGTCCTACCTGCCGCTTACTGCTGGCTTGCTGCTCCTGTTGCCGGGTGTTCGCTCCGCCCCCTCCCCCACCGGTGCTGCGTGGGAGGGAGCTTGGTCTGTCTCTTGGATAGAGGTCCGGTGTGGTGCTTGCCTTCTTCGCGCTGCTGCTGGTATCTGGGCTGGCGCCCCTCTCTCCCCTCCCACCGATGCTGCGAGAGGGGAGTTGAGGCTGTAGCTTCGAGCGGTGGATTTCAAAGGACCTCAAGACGATACCAACGCACCTAAGCCTCCACATCTTGATAACGCACCTGGCGGGCAGGAAGGCACTGGTAGTGCAGGGGGTGAGTCACTGAGAACTGTTTATACAATATATTGCTTTACATTGGTCTGATGTCTCTACTGCATTGAGCTTCTAAGAGTGACTAAAGGGTTAATTTGGAGGCCTGCTGGAAAACGGCATCTATATAACACAACGCAAAAGTCTTTTTTCCTACTTGGACGAATACTTTCTAAAGGGCAAGGGAGAGAGGTGAAGGGCGAAGAGACTTTGGACCATAATCTAACCCTAGCGGACTAGCAGGCCTATAAAGGGCCTTTAAAAAATCACTGGACTTTGTATAACAGGGTGAAGGGGAGAGAAAAAAAAAGATAAAGTGAAAGTCAATATACGTGTATTTGTCTGTCACAAATCTCCTTAGAGACTTTGATTCTGGGCGCTGTTCCATAGAGGAATTGATATTTCCTAAATAGATACAATGTTGTAACTCTTTAACGAGTCTGGTTGCTCCTTTTGAAAGTTGTATATATGTGACAAAATTGTAAACTGATACTGTTATTATTTTTTTTCTTTCTTTTTTTTTTTTTTTTTTTTTAAGCTGACAGTTAATTGGTGCTTAGGCAGTAATCTCCTTGCTCCTTAAGCAAGCCTTCTTTTTCTTCTTTTAAGACTGTAAAAGTCAATTGCACAATTGTTTGGGCTTAGCTTATCATAACCCAGTATTTAACCCCTTAATGACCGAGGACGTGCAGGGTACGTCCTCAAAAAAAAAGGCAGTTAACGCCTGAGGACGTACCCTGCACGTCCTCGGTGTGGAAAGCAGCTGGAAGCGATCCTGCTCGCTTCCAGCTGCTTTCCGGTTATTGCAGTGATGCCTCGATATCGAGGCATCCTGCAATAACCATTTTTAGCCATCCGGTGCAGAGAGAGCCACTCTGTGGCCCTCTCTGCACCGGACATTAACGGCTATGTTCGTTGGTGGGTGGGAGCCGGTGTGGGAGGTGGGTGGCGGCCATCGATGGCCTTTGTGATGCGGAGGGGGGCGGGATCGGGGGCGGGGACGACCGGGGGGATGCGCACGGACGCGCGCACGTGCACGGGGAGGCCGGGCGGGCGCGTGCACGGGGAGGGAGCGGGTGGGAACCACTACGCTACAGAAAGTTTTTTCTTAGAAGTGGGGATCAAAGGGGTTTATATATTTATTTGTTGATCGGTTTGGCTGGTGGGGTATTGGACTGTGGGGGGGAAGCTACACTACAGAAACAAATAAAAAAAAATAATAAAAAAAAACATTTTTATTTGCAAACTGGGTACTGGCAGACAGCTGCCAGTACCCAAGATGGCCCCAATAAGGCAGAGGGGGAGGGTTAGGGAGCTATTTTGGGGGGATCAGGGAGGTTGGGGGCTAAGGGGGGACCCTACATAGCAGCATATGTAAATATGCTAAAAAAAATATATAATTTTTTTTAATACCTTTTATTTTAGTATTGGCAGACTTTCTGCCAGTACTTAAGATGGCGGGGACAATTGTGGGGTGGGGGAGGGAAGAGAGCTGTTTGGGAGGGATCAGGGGGTGGGATGTTTCAGGTGGGAGTCTGATCTCTACACTAAAGCTAAAATTAACCCTGCAAGCTCCCTACAAACTACCTAATTAACCCCTTCACTGCTGGCCATAATACACATGTGATGCGCAGCAGCATTTAGCGGCCTTATAATTACCAAAAAGCAACGCCAAAGCCATATATGTCTGCTATTTCTGAACAAAGGGGATCCCAGAGAAGCATTTAAAACCATTTGTGCCATAATTGCACAAGCTGTTTGTAAATAATTTTAGTGAGAAACCTAAAGTTTGAAAAAGTGAACAATTTTTTTTTATTTGATTGCTTTTGGCGGTGAAATGGTGGCATGAAATATACCAAAATGGGCCTAGATCAATACTTGGGGTTGTCTACTACACTACACTAGAGCTAAAATTAACCCTAGAAGCTCCCTACATGCTCCCTAATTAACCCATTCACTGCTGGGCATAATACACGTGTGGTGCGCAGTGGCATTTAGCAGCCTTCTAATTACCAAAAAGCAAAGCCAAAGCCATATATGTCTGCTATTTATGAACAAAGGGGATCCCAGAGAAGCATTTACAACCATTTATTCCATAATTTCATGAGTTGTTTGTAAATAATTTCAGTGAGAAACCTAAAGTTTGTGAAAAAATTTGTGAAAAAGTAAAAAAAAAATTTTATTTGATCGCATTCGGCGGTGAAATGGTGGCATGAAATATACCAAAATGGGCCTAGATCAATACTTTGGGATGTCTTCTAAAAAAAAATATATACATGTCAATGGATATTCAGAGATTCCTGAAAGATATTAGTGTCCCAATGTAACTAGCGCTAATTTTGAAAAAAAGTGGTTTGGAAATGGCAAAGTGCTACTTGTATTTATGGCCCTATAACTTGCAAAAAAAGCAAAGAACATGTAAACATTGGGTATTTCTAAACTCAGGACAAAATTTAGAAACTATTTAGCATGGGTGTTTTTTGGTGGTTGTAGATGTGTAACAGATTTTGGGGGTCAAAGTTAGAAAAAGTGTGTTTTTTTCCATTTTTTCCTCATATTTTATAATATTTTTTATAGTAAATTATAAGATATGATGAAAATAATGGTATATTTTGAAAGTCCATTTAATGGCGAGAAAAACGGTATATAATATGTGTGGGTACAGTAAATGAGTAAGAGGAAAATTACAGCTAAACACAAACACCGCAAAAATGTAAAAATAGCCTTGGTTCCAAACGGACAGAAAATGGAAAAGTGCTGTGGTCATTAAGGGGTTAATAGTGGTTATAAAGAGTGTAAATCCTTGTTTGTGGCTAATCTAGGATAAAATTACACCCTTCTCAGCTTATTTATGCATTATTTTTTGTACTCGTTGGATGTACAGTACATTTATAGGGCATATGTGCTCCCTGCAATTGGGAGAAGCCTCTTGGGATTAGACTCTGCTTGTTTTTTTTGGATTTTTTTTTTTTTTCTTTCCCAAAATTACTCTTGTCCATATGCATAGTGTGAAATCACAGTGTAATTTTGGTTGATAATCACTTTATTCACAACAACTATTCCACATCACCACATCACCTCTCAGCATTGGTGTAGCTTCAGCACCCTTCTGCTTTAATCTCACTTAGGGATCACTGCACTCCCCCCCCCTTTTTTTTTTTTTTTCTTTTTTTTTTCTTTCTTTTTTTCCCTTTTTCTCCATCCCCCACTATCCACCTCACCTAGACACCTCAATATCACCACTGGATTGATAGAACCACCAGCACCAATCAGTCCCTCGCACTCCCCATTCCTTTCTCCCTCACTCCCCCCCCCCCCCTTTTTTTTTTTTTTTTCCTCACTATCACCTCACCAACACTAGTATATGGACAAGTTTCTTGGTACCTCTGCCAAAACATCTTCACCAACAATGGCAGGCAGACAAAGGGATAAAAGACCCAAAAACACACAAGACCCGGTTTTTGATACTCAAGCGGGTATTATAAACACAATCACACCTGAAGCATTAAATATTCAAAGCCTAGTTGCCAGCATCTCTGAGGCTCTTTCTCCTAAATTTGATGCTCTCAGGCTAGAAATCAAACAGGATATCTCCTCCCTCTCGCAAGAAGTTAGACAATTCTCCTCTAGGATGCAGGAGGTTGAGCAGAAAGTGTCTGATTTAGAGGATCTGACTCTGTCACATAGCTCTAAGCTTGATAACGTGAGTAGTAGTACCCAAAAAATCCTTTCGAGGCTAGAAGAATTAGAAAATCGTAGCAGGAGAAACAACATTAGAATTATAGGCCTTCCAGAGGAGAAACAATATGAGGATCTAGCCCTCTTTATCTCTGATACCTTAAAGACAGCTCTCAAATTGCCATCTACATATCATAGTATACTGGTAGAAAGGGCACATAGGCTTGGCCCATCACACATAGTTAATAAAAATACTGCAAGGCCGAGACCAGTTATAGCAAAGCTACTTAACTACCAAGATAAAGTTTTACTCCAATATTTTCGCAAATCTCAACCTCTTATTATCAATGGCTCTAAGATTCTTATTTTTCAGGATTTCTCGGCTGACACGGCATCCAGGAGGAGGGCGCTTGCACCTATATGTACTAAATTCATAAACTCTGGATTTAACGCGACAATAATCTATCCAGCTAAGCTTAAAGTAACAGTTGACGATACGGTGCATCTCTTTCTGGAGGCACGTGCAGCCGAGAGATTTATTTTATCCTTGGACCCATTGGTATTAGCCTGAAATAACCCCAGCTAGTCAGAGTAGGCTCAATAGTTGGGTTGCCCCTTTAGGTAGGGACAGATGGGACATTTAAGGGAAATGTTAGGGTTCCCCTCCCCGTTCTTCTTTCTTTTCTTTTCCTTTTTTTTTTTCTCTCTCTCTCTTTTTGGTTCTGCGTCTTGTTTTGCTCTTCCCTCTTCCTCTCTCCCCTTCTTATCAGTTTTTTTTTCTCCTCTCCCCCCCTAGAAGGGTTTAAAGTTACAAGAAAATAGATAAATTTAGGATAATATCCTGGAATGTGGGAGGGATCTCCACTCCTATTAAACGGAAGACCATATTGACACAATTAAGGAAATACCAGACGGATATAGGTCTAATCCAGGAAACACACCTTAACTCAATTGAATCTCTTAAACTCAGAGCCTCGTGGGTTAAAGAAGTGTTCTATGCGCCAAGTATGGGTAAGAAAAGGGGAGTTGCTATCTTAATCGGGAAAAAGATTCAGCTTGAGATTGTGCACTCTGAGTCCGATCCGGAGGGGAGGTATGTCCTGCTAAAAGTAAGAATTGCTCGGGAAATCTATACGATATGTAATGTCTACGGTCCTAATGTATTCGATCCAGAATTCTGGAATAGAATGCAATCCAAACTTCTTCTGTATAGCCAGGGGCATCTAATTATCGGAGGTGATTTTAACATGGCGCCGCAATGCCCGCTCGATAGGTGTCGAGAAATTAAGAAACAGAAAAAACATAAAAAAGATAACCTCGAATTTAAAATGTTCAAGAAAATAGAGCAAAATGTATCACTGCGCGATATCTGGCGACTTCAGAATCCTGATACCCAGGAATTTACTTGCCTCTCAAAAGCACACAAGACCCTGTCACGAATAGATCTATTTCTTATAGATGAGCGTCTAGGATCCCTTGCGGTGCAGGCAAGAATAACCCCCATATTATTATCAGACCATGCCCCTATTACCCTGGATATCCAGCTTAAACATCTAAGACCCAAATCTCTGCGTTTTTTCTTTCCATATTATTTAGCGACAGATATGAAATTTAAAACTCGCCTCAGGTCTAAGTTTGAGGAATTTATTCGATTTAACTCTGAATATATTGAACGTCCAGAATTATTATGGGATACCGCTAAACGGTTCTCAGAGGAGAAATATTAGCTTATAATATAACCCTAACCAAGAAATTTAAGCTAAGAGAAAAAGAAATAAATAAGGCATTATCCAACTCATATAATACATTTTTGTTGCACAAGAATGCCTCAAACTGGGCGAAGTATGTCCAGGCTAAAGAAGCCAGGGATACATTTGTGCTGTCCCAGCAAACTCAAAAAGAAATAAAATTTCAGGCCAAGCTTTACAGATTCGGGAACAAGTCTGGAAAGATGATGTCTAGGCTGGTTAACAATGAAAAAAAACAATCTCGTATTGAAGAACTCCTGGAAAGGGATGAGCTAATCTCAAACCCTGACAAAATCGTATCTGCATTAGTGGAATATTATCAAGGGATATACTCTTGTAAAGGTTATGATCAGGATAAATCTGCAGATTTTTGGAACAAGATAGTCAGCCCCTCAATAACTGAGGACTGTAATAATACTCTTAACTCTCCTATATCTCTACAAGAAGTAAATCAGGCAATTTCTAAACTACCTATTAACAAGGCGGCTGGCCCGGATGGATTACCTAGCGAATTTTATAAAATCCTATCTGAAGAAATCTCTCCGTATTTAACAAACCTATATAATGATTTCTATATCAATAGTAAACCAGTTTCTGCTTCATTTTCCTCCTCTTACACGACTCTAATTCTTAAGGCAGGGAAGGATCCAAGGTTTAAAGAATCTTATAGACCAATAGCCCTGCTCAACTCAGATTATAAGATTCTAACATCTATTTTAGCATCCAGATTACAATCAATTTTACCATTAGTAATCCATCCGGACCAAGCTGGCTTTCTAAATAAACGAAATTCATCTGCTAAAATTAGGGAATTACTGGCCACACTGGAGTATTTTGAAAAGATCTCGCCGAGCAGGGAGGGGAGAGGGGAAGAGCCTGAGGCGCCGGATATGGCAATTCTCTCTATTGATGCAGAAAAAGCGTTTGACTCTGTTACATTTAAACATCTTAACACATCTTTATTGAACTTTGGAATCAAGGGCAAACTCCCTGACTTTGTGGAAAGTCTTTATAAAAATTCTGCTACAAGTTTGATAATTAATGGAACTGTATCTTCACCAATAATCCTGGAAAGAGGCACGCGCCAGGGCTGTCCCCTCTCCCCTCTCCTGTTCGATGTTGCTATTGAACCTTTAGCAATTATGATAAGACAAAGCTTGGAGGGAATAAAAATTTCAAATCATGAGATGAAAATAGGCCTTTATGCAGATGACGTGTTGCTGTATTTATCCAATACTAAAATTAATATCCCAAAACTTATACAGATAATTGACCAGTTCGGTACCTTTTCAGGGTATAAAATAAATGCAGCTAAATCAGAAATTTTTTGGATCTGTAAGAAAAGGGACTCCTACTTGGAAAATCCATTTAAAACAGTTATAGACTCATTTAAATACCTAGGTATAAGTATCCCTGTGAATTCTGACAACTTATATGATTATAATATTCCCCCAGTTGTCAGACAATTTAAGGAAAAGCTTAAAATATGGCAGAGCCTACCACTCTCAATCTCGGGACGAGTGGCACTAGTTAAAATGATCCTTCTTCCGAAATTACTATACATACTTCAGAACGTTCCAGTGATTCTTTTGGAAAGGGATGTACGGATGATTAATGGCTTACTTAGACAATTTCTCTGGCAGGGGAAAAGATCACGGATATCTCTCAATAAACTCTCCCTCCCACGTGAGTTTGGAGGGTTAGCATTCCCAGACATCAGAGCGTACAACCTCTGTTTTCTGGCACGAATAGCAGCTGGCTGGATTCTGTTGAAAGACTATATTTTAAACAACCGTCTTGAGATAAATATATGTAGTCCCTATCTCCCTTTAGCTCTTCTACATTCCTTTCCCAAGGAGCTTCCGTCAGAAATTAAAAGATTAAAAGCAATCTACAACCCTATCAGGGCATGGTGGAGGATTGTAAAAATTCTTTCAATTAAGTCCAAGATTTCGTACTACCTACCCCTGATAGGGAACCCAAAATTCCAACCTGGGTTACATTCTGAAGTCTTTAGCAGATGGCACAAGAATGGGTTAAATAAACTGGCACTCCTGACAGATAGAGATAGAAAAAATATTAAAACATTTGAAACATTAAAAAGGGAATTTAACCTGCCTAATAAAGACTTCTTTGCTTATTTAGAGATAAGGCATTTTCTATCTGAACTAATCAGAGAAGAGGGCTGGAGTTGGGAATTAGGCAAACTTGAAAATTGGCTTATACTCATGAAGGCCGATCGTATGTCTATTTCTGTGGGATATTACTTGTTAAGTGTCGGCAGGGGTAATCTTAACTTGGCAAGAATAGTTTCAGCATGGCCCTCATTGTCAGCACATAATAGGTTTGACCCCAAAATTTTGCAACATTCCATAGCTAAGGTGGCTAGGACAACACTCTCTGCTACATGGCGGGAAGCACATCTCAAATTACTTTACAGGGCATATTTCACCCCGGAAAAGGGTCTTAGGGTGCACAACTCGAGCTTTAACAAATGCCCTAAATGCTCTTTCCCAGCAGCTAACATAGAACATATGTTTTGGTTTTGTCCAAAAGTGAGGAATACTTGGCGCAAATTAGAGTATTGGTTGAATAGGATATTTAAAACGCTTCCTATAACTCTTACATTATCTCAGGTGATATTATGCATGGATGATTTAAACAAACGCCATCCTAATGATAAAATGATATCTATCTCTATTTTAGCTACTAGATACTTAATATGTAAAAAATGGAAAATGCGTTCTGTACCAAGTGTGGCGGAAATTCAGAATTGTTTGAAAAAACAATGTTTATTAGAACAAAAAGACACAGATATTAATAATGAAGAGGACATAAGGAATTTCTTTATCAAATGGTCAGTATATATTAAGTCACTCCCCGAAAGTGAGAGAGAATATATGATCTTCCCTTTTCAAAATTCAGAACTAGTACTGCTGGGTATATGGTAGATGGACTGCTGGGGGGAGATGGGAGAATTGTGTTTTCCCCTTCCCTTTTTTCTTTTCCTTCTTTTCTTTTCTCTTTTTTTTTTTTTTTTTTTTTTTCTTTCTCTTCCCCTTTTCTTCTTTTCTCTTCTTTTCTTTTTTTCAAATTTTTTTTTTCTTCTTTCCTCTCTTTTTCTCTTTTTTTTACCTCAAAAATAGAAAACCCCAATATAAGATGGTTTATAGCAAGAATGTCTCCTTTTATTTGCAGACTCAAAGGAAAATATTTTTACTTCCTCACTCCTCTTTCTGAGGAAAATTGTCGGTTAGTGGATATTTAATATAACCTGCCTTTTCTTTTCGCTTTTCTTTTCTTCTTCTACTTGCTATTTGAGTCAAACCTTTGGAAGATGAAAATTGTTTGTTTTGTTCTTTTCACAATGTTATGAATTAAGTCTGCATCATTGTATAAATTGCCATCTTTGTTGGTTAATAAAGAACAATTAAAAAAAAATTACATGTCCTATCTGAATCATGAAAGTTTATTTTGACTAGAATGTCCCTTTAAAACTGAGGATTCTTGGCCAAATGCATTGAGTTTTTGTTGAATTTCTCTTCTGTGCTTGAAGCTGCAATAGATATGCTAAGGCTAACTGCCAGAAGTATGGTGGGCACCAATACTGCATACAATGCACTTTGCTTCTGAGGCATTGGGATGTCAATTTGGGGAAGGTAACGTGTAACCTCACTTGTCAAGATTTATGTCTATAGTGTCTGTTTATCTGCCATATTCTAATACACTTGCTCTTAAAGTGGGCGGTACTGCCCACTGGGGTGCAGTGGGATTACTGAGAGGGGCACTAATAGGCATAAGGGGTGGAGGGGGGGCACTGGGATTAACATTTTGGGTGCTAGAAAGAAAGGTGAAGAAAAGGATGCTAATGGGCCCCTCCAAGTATAATTATTATAATTTGTGTTTGTATTTGTAATTTGTTTTACTGCTCTTTGTCTTTAATGTTTTTTCATCTATGATAGTTCAGGTATATCAGCAACTTACACTTTCTCTCACTACAATACATTTCAGCCACTTGTACTGTAGGCTTGCATTCTTAGTTTTGCCAGCACTGTACATTAGCACATATTACCATTAACTGCACAGTGTATAATCATTGTGTAGTAGCAGGAAACACAGCAAAAGGCCTGTTGTGCTTGTTTGAGTATCATTGTACACAGTCAACCCTCTAAGGTTTTTAAGTTTTCTGTTAGAAATAATCTGGTGGTGCACTACATAGCACTTCGGTAAGTAGAATAGACTTTCTATAAAGTTTTTTTTTTTATTGAGGTTAAGACAATACAGAATTGACAATTATCAAGAACCATCAGACAACAACAGGAGTACAATGAGCATTCTGAAGTCACGGTCATTAACAGGATAGTTAATATGCATAGCAATGTAATATACCATGTTCACATGTTTTTAATAATATTATTATTAATAATCCCCTACTAGAATATCAGTAGTGATAATAGAAGGGTTTCCCCCAATGGTGAATAGTGGCCTCTTTTGGACCACCTAGATTGCCAGTTGAGTGATATTGAGGAGACTTAAGGGAAAAGAGCCACTCTTGGACCCACAGTAATTTTTAGAAAATAGTAATCAGATAGCCCTCTAATTTACATTAAATGGTCACATTTATATTATCAGAAGGCATAATGATAACTCGTGAATCAATATATATTAGGAGTTATATCAAATGTAAGTTTCGACATTTTCGAGAGTGTAGTTGTCGCCCTAGCCAGGAGCCTTATCACTGAATATCAAAATGGAAGTCAGATTGTTTACATCTGAGTCTAGACTTAGAAAGAGGCAATATATTTATCATTCCTATAATAAGCCATATACTGAATAAAAGGAGAAAACATATTTATAAGCTGCATATTACAACCTGACAACTGAGAGTAATGAGATGAACCCAAGGGATAAAATGTCAGACAATGAATATAAATTTTCTTTGTTTTATGTCTGCGTACAGGGTGGTAAATAAACCAAATTGCAGTCCCTTAGTATGTTGCTATCTGTCTAGTAGGTAACATGCATAAATTGTGATACATCTCACTAACGGACCACTACTATTCTATTTCCCAGCTTGGATAAGGATAATTTACTGTCCATGTAGATATACCTTGAGGTAAAGATCTACCAGGCCACACTGTCTTGGCTTGCGGACAGCGTGGCTTGAGCTAATATAGAGCATAAGTGAAATCTCCACTACAGTCTTGGTAGTATATGTCTTCGAACATAACACTTTCTTTCAAAACCATTTTAGTTGGTTGACAGACAGTAAATGCTGAGAAGGCTGTTTTAATGTTAAAAAGAAAAAAGTTAACAAATTCAAATCGTCAGTAATAAAGGACTGTCCAAAGTAACACATCAGAACATAGAATCTACAAGTATCTTAGGGGTCCCATTACATTCTAAAGCTCAGTATCCACCTCTCTCTACTTATTCAGATAATAATAGAATGGTGCATAAAGTGGAATGATAATTAACCCACACCAGTCCTAGACACAAACCAGGTCTTCATATTAGTAAATGCGTCTCCAAATTGTGTGAGTGAGGCTAGTTCTCCCAAGGGAGCATTTATAGGATCCCATGAAATCAGCCAATGGTTAGTGCAAGGAAAACTGGCTCCCGTAGCCATAGGCAGACTAGTTATTAGGAAAGTATCTCCAATAGCATTTAAGGGAACTGGGGCGGCTCGCTCCGTATACTGTTCCATCTCCCCTACATATTTAAAGTTTCCACTAGCAGTATCATATGCAATCACTCCATCAGGAGCCTCCCTGTACATATTCTTCACTGTAGGCAAAAGTGGACCCTCAGCATGCGTAATTCCCGACTGATGACAGGACACAGTTGTGGCGTGGTCCTCCAGTCCCTCTGTAAGGTTCACACCATCCGCTGCAGGTGAGTCTGCCTCCCATGCTGCAACAGTTAGGTCATCATCACTGCTGGTAAGAGTAGATGATTTCACATCAAAGCACCTATTAAATAGTATGTGCAGATTTATGAAGGGCTCCTCCAAACATACACAGGTTTTCCTGTCAAACTCATGTATTGACTCCATGATAACTGAAAAATACAGCCTAACAGCTGTATATACCCCACTATATTTATGTAGGGGGTTGAAGGCTGTTCCTCGTGGGGTTGACGTAGGCCTCAGCGCTCTGGATTGGTCAACAGGTGCAGGAACCAGCTCCCTTTGATAGCTGGAGATTCAGCACAGACTATGGATTACCAAAATCTTAGTTAAAGAATTTGATGGCTTCACAAATTGCAGACAATCGGCAAGTTATCAGCACTCCATACACAGCAAACAATATTGCGACCATTCAAGGTGCTGCCCAGAGACACGCCCCCTATAAAGTTGATTTTTTGGTGCAGTAGTACATCTGTACTCCAAGCATTAAATTAAAGTGATTGTACAGTTTAATGACTAATTGCCCGGTATCTAAAAATAATCTTAAAAACAGGGTCACTTTCATTCATGAAACTTTATAAAGACGCTTTATTTTTAAAACACTTACCTTTGCGTTATGGTAAACATAACGCCGATCCTCCGCCCACAGGTCCTGCATTCATTAACATATAGATAACAAATCCCGCTTCCTCCAGTTGTTGCGTGCCTCATAAGCTGGACGCCAAATAGGGCACAAATTGATTGGAGGAAGTTGGATTTGTCAACGATCTGCTAAAGAAAGCAGGAGCTGCGAGCGGAGTATTGTATTTTAAAAAATAAGCAACTTTGTAAAGTTTAATGAATGAAAGTGCCCTGCTGGACTGAATATTATTTTTATAGGATAAGGTAGGGGGCACTGATGGTGTTTATGGAACCAAGGGGGCAGTGACCTGAAATTTGGGAACCACTGCTCTATGACATAAATGTCAGCTTGTTTATCTAGTTTCAAATTATTTGTATTTGCCTTTATTTTTTTAATTTGTAATTTTTCTGATCTCACACATTGCTTGCTCCCCAAAAGCACTTGCCCAACTTTTGTTTGGTAAAGGTATATGCAAGTCTATTTAAAGAGACACTGTACTATAAAATGTGTTTCCTCTTAATGTGTTCCAAATGACATGGTATATTTACTGCAGAGTATTAAATTTATGGGAAATTGTTCCTTCATGTTTGTTTTTGTATTTTAAATAGCTAATTTTGCTCATTGAAACCATGTTGTTCTCCAGGACATGCCCATAACAATGGGCCTTAGTATGCAGGTACAGCAGACCTGCTAATGTTATCTATCACCTAGATTAAGAGTTTTGCGTTAAACAGGGTTTGAACAGCCAATAGGATTTTAGAAGCTCTCATCTTATTGGCTGATTTGAATTTGAAGAATCAAATCAGCCAATAGGAATGCAAGGTAAGCCATTTTGAAACAGCTACAGTGCATTCAACTTCAGTGTACGGCGGCGACCGTATGAAGAGGACGCTCCACGCAGGATGGGATCAGCTTCCAGGATGGCTCTGCTCCGTGCCACCAGGATGAAGATAGAAGACGCCCCCGGGATGGATGAAGACCTTGCCGCCTGGATGGAGATGGATGTCCGGACTTCAGGAACCGTGAGTAGATCTTCTGGGGTTAGTGTTAGGTTTTTTTTTTTAGATTAGGGTTTGGGCTTTTGTAAAAGAGCTGTATGCCCTTTTAAGGGCAGTGAAAAAAAGCTGAATGTCCTTTTAAGGGCAATGCCCATACAAATTCCCCTTTAGGGGCAATGGGTAGCTTAGGTTTTTTTTAGAGTTAGGTTTTTTATTTTGGGGGTTGGTTGGGGGGTGGGTTTTACTGTTGGGGGACCTTGTATTTTTTTACAGGTAAAAGAGCTGATTTCTTTAGGGCAATGTCCTACAAAGGGCCCTTTTAAGGGCTATCGGTAGTTTATTGTAGGCTAGGGGGTGTTTTTATTTTGGGGGGCTTTTTATTTTTATAGGGCTACTAGATTAGGTGTAAATATTTTTATTTTTGATAATTTCTTTATTTTTTGTAATCTTAGTGTTTTTTATTTTTCGTGATTTTAGTGTTAATTATTTTTGGTAAACTTAGATTTTTTAAATTTTTCGTAGGATTTGTTTTTTTTAGTTGTAATTTAGATTTTTTTTATTTTTTCTTAGTGTTAGGTTTTTTAAATTTGTAATTTAGGTTTTTAAATTGGCAGCTTTTTTATTTTATTAGAATAGTAAGGTTAGGTTAATTTATAGTTTAATGTTAGGTTTGTTTTTACTTTACAGGTAAGTTTTTATTTATTTAAATAGAGTTATATTGTAATTTTAATTTAAAGTTAGGGGGATGTTAGGTTTAGTGGTTAATAGTTTAATTTAGTGTTTTACGATGTGGGGGGGGCGGCAGTTTAGAGGTTAATAGGTTTATTTAGTGGCGGAGATGTGGGAGGCCGGAGGTTTAGGGGTTAATAACTTTATTTAGTGGCGGCGATGTCGAGGTGCTGGGTAATAGGGGTTAATAACTTTATTATAGTGGCGGCGATGTTGGGGAGCGGCGGAATAGGGGTTAATATATTTAAATAGTGTTGGCAATATGGGTGGGCGGCAGATTAGGGGTAAATAACTTTATTAAATACTCACAATGTGAGTATTGAGCTTAATATAGTGTTTGCGATGTGTGAGGGAGGCGGTTTAGGGGTTAATAGGTAGTTTATGGGTGTTAGTGTATTTGTAACATTTTAGTTATGAGTTTTGTAAAACATTTTTGTTACACAAAATCCATAACTACTGGTCTCAGATGGCAGCATGGACCATGTCGGTATAGGCTGTAACGCAAACATTTTAACCTCACCGCACAACCTGTAATAGCAGCGCTATGGAAATCCCATGCAAAAACGACATTTTTTTGAGTGCGGGATTGACGTTGCGTTACAGGCTAAAATGCTTGCGGTATAGCTATACCAACACGTCTCCCAATAGTGCGTTCCTGCTTTTACGCTGAAATTGCCATTTTTTCAGCGTTAAAAGCCGCAGCGCAAAACTCGTATTCTAGGTGTATGTGAGGTATTGAAATACTAATTATGGCCGGTTTGAATGATTGAATATGCACAACCATTTTAAATACAAAATCTCTCTTTCCCTTCTACCTCCCCTCTGGGATATGAATGAGGGCTATTATATCCTGTTTACATAGCTTCTCTACAGAGAAAACATTTGTTACTCATATTTTCGGTATAGGCGAGTTACAACAGGCAAAAGTAGCTATTTCAAATCCCAAAATGTGCTGCTTGTAAATAATTACACTCAAGTAGGAAAAATGGTCCACTGGGAACACATTACAGGGGAGAATATTTTAGAGTAAAGGTCAGTTTAAGTTTATTATTGTTGAAAGTTTATGTTAAAATGTACTGCATCCATACTTGCTTTCACCTAAATTTAATGTGGCAATTATTCAACCTAAATCTAGAAATGATTTGTCTCTTTCTTTAGCAGCATTTATTTTCAGAGCCAGATTTCTTCTTGTTAAAGAGCAACACACTCTGCAAATCCAGATCTTAGCAAGTTACACTTTCACAAGAAGAAACCCCTGATGGCGGCCACATTTTGCATTTGTTTGCTAACGAAACAGACAAATGTACATCCCTAGAATTTATGCTCAACTTTCTGTTTCTTCCTTGGGGGGAAAAGGTGCCTGTGGGATCTCACACTGAAGTCTTTATAGTTACAGTCAGCTCAGATGCAAGAGCTTCTTTCTAATCCATCATAAAGCTAAGGCTGTTCTTTTCACAGTATGGGCTGGTTACTGAGTTTCCAACTTCTGAATACAACTTCACGTAGGAAACAGCTTTATACATTGGATGAAATCAGATGTCTTTAAAATTAGATACAACATACAGTGGGCTACAAGCAGTCATCCATATTATTTTGCCCAATAAGTGTCTTTTATTTCTATGTTACTCATTCTTTATAGTGAGTACTATCATAGGGAGGACCAAGATTTCTAGAAATGGAATCTTAAAGGGATACTAGACCCAAACTTTTCTTTCATGGCTAAATGTAGCCACCAATCAGCAAGCACTATCCAGGTTCTGAACCAAAAAATGGGCAGGCTGCTAACCTTACATTTCTGCTTTTTCAAATAAAGATAGCAAGAAAACGATGAAAAATTGTTAAAAGGAGTAAATTAGAAAGTTGCTTAAAATTGCATGCTCTATCTGAATCATGAAATAAAATTTTGGGTTTAGTATCCCTTTAAAGTAATAGTAAACCTTAGCTAATCAAGTGCCATATATTTCATCTTTGCCATTCAAAATGTATATGGCTACCTTTTCTGTTTTTAATTTATCGGTTAAAAGGTTAAAATACTGCATATAGTAATGCTTCTATTGCAATGTTTTCCGGCCCACACAGTGTGTGTGTCATTTGACAATCTTGAAGTCCAGTCCCTTTAAAGCCCTTAGAAAGCCTATGTAGAGAGTGGATTTGATTGCTGTATACATCACAGCCCAGCCAAAATATTAAATGAAGGCAGGTGGAGGAACAGACAATACTAAATAGGATTCAAAATCTTTTATTATAAAATATATATTCACTTTTAAAAAATAAATAATTATGTGGTTTTACTTGCAAACTAATACATTTTTCATTGCAACATTCTTATAGTCTGAAATTTACCATCACTTTAATGTATATAATATCTATATCTTGGATCTTCTTTCTAGAGAATATTCACTAGGCCCCCTCACTATTTCTTCTATTGTTCATAATTAGAGGGACTAGGCCATTTGAGTTTTTATATGTTTAAGGTGGAATGAGTTTTATTGTTCTGTCCATTCCCTACTAGGGGTCCTCATTGTGAGTATTGTCTAGAGCAGGGCTTCTTAAACTTCCATCTTTCAGTGCTCAGACTAACCCTCCCTTGTACCTGCTGGGTAAGGACCTTCTCTGCAGGGCTCCCTCTTCTCTTCTGAGAAGCACAGTGCGCTGGGAGGAAGTGACATGATCACTTCCTCTCAGCGCTGCTGCGGAGGAGGGAAGAGGGAGTGCTGGGAGGAAGCAGGCAGCCAGTCAGCGCTCGGATTGTGTGCCCTGTGCGATGGCACAGGTTGCATACCCCTAAGACCGGCCTTGCTATCGCGTATGCACGATAAAATACGGAATCAGGAGGCCCCTTCTTACACTTCCCTGAATTTTTTTGCAACCCCCACATTATGGTTAAGTGACTACATATGGGGTCGCAACCCACAGTTTAAGCAGCTGTGGTCTAGAAAACCCAGGGTATAGAAATTTAAAAAAAATTAGAATACATTTCTGGATATTTTTCATGATATTTTTGTAGGCATGTTAACCATAAAAAATAAGAAGATAAAATATGTTAGAATACATTAATCTTGTTTTAATATTTATTAAATTGTTATTTATTTCTATTTTTGTTGAAAGAATATAGTGAAAAAAAATTACATGCTCTAATTTGTAAGACAAAAACTCATACTAAAAATACTGCTCGGGACCCACAGAACACTGCTGGTTCTGAGCGGAAACTGACACTGACCCAATCAGCAGCAACAATAATCAGTGGCGGTTTCCACTTGGGAACAGCTATGTCCTGTGGCTCTTGAGCAGTACTTTATGTGCTTATCATATTTGCAAAATTAAACTCATAGAGGTGCAGGGTTGCTAGTGTTAAATGACATGTTCTAACAAATTGGAGCATGTCTATTTTCTCTATAATGGGCCTTTATGAGTGTTGTGTTTCCACCATCTGAAATATTACACAGGCTATTCTGTGTCCTGTCCCCATTGTGTCAAGCAAACTCCAATTAGATTTGATCACAGAATCCAGAAGCAATATTTTAACAAGAAAAGGGAATCCAACTGTGAAAATCAAATCTTCCATATCTGACAAACATAATTATTGATGATTACATCCTTTAACCTTATGCATAAGGAAGCTGCTTTATTACCTGGAAAGCCATGTATGTACAGAGTCTCTTGTTAAAGGGACACTGAACCCAAATTTTTTCTTTCGTGATTCAGATAGAGAATGCAATTTTAAGCAACTTCCTAATTTACTCCTATTATCAATGTTTCATCGTTCTCTTGCTATCTTTATTTGAAAAAGAAGGTATCTAAGCTTTTTTTTGTTCAGACTCTGGACAGCACCTTTTTATTGGTGGATGAATTTATCCACCAATCAGCAAGAACAACCCAGGTTTTTTACCAAAAATGGGCCAGCATCTAAACTTACATTCCTGCATTTCAAATAAAGATACCAAGTGAATGAAGAACATTTGATAATAGGAGTAAATTAGAAAGTTGCTTAAAATGTCATGCTCTATCTGAATCACGAAAGAAAACATTTGGGTTCAGTGTCCCTTTAACAAAATGTCATTAGTTAATGGTAGTGCTAACTTTTTAATATTAATATATTAACATTAAAGGGACATGAAAAACATTGTTTTTCTTTCGGGATTCCGAGAAAGCTTAGTTATAAACTGCTTTCTAATTTATTTCTATTATCTAATTTGTTTTGTTCTATTGGTAACCTTTAATTGACAAGCATATCTAGATGGGCTCAGAAGCTGCTGATTGGTGGCTGCACAGGTTTTCTCAACAAAAGATACTAAGAGAAGGAAGCAAAATAGATAATAAAAGTAAATTGGAAAGTAGTTTAAAACCGTATACTCTAAATCATGAAAGAAAGAAAAAAAAATTGTGCTTCATGTCCCTTTAGTAACCTTCAGGTGATTGTCGTCTTTATAATGCTTTGTACTTTCCATATCATCAATCTTGATAACATTCCATCTGGTTTAAATCACATAGATGCTCCATCATGTATTTATTTGCAGTAAACCTTTGCATGTGTAACCCTGACTGGGGTGTATCTGAACCAGGGGCATGAGTGGGAGAATCTGTCAGGTAAGTGCTACAAAAGACCAATTTCTCTGCCTCCTTTTCAGTTATATTACATATTATTTGCACCACAGGCAGAGCTATGTAACCTACTCACTACAACACATCTCTAACAAGTTTAGTTACATCTTTGCTAGAAGAATAAATACATGTTAAATACATTTTTGCTCAAAGGGACACTGAACCCACATTTTTTTTTTTCGCGATTCAGATAGAGCATGACATTTTAAGCAACTTTCTAATTTACTCCTATTATCAAATTTTCTTTATTCTCTTGGTATCTTTATTTGAAATGCAAGAATGTAAGTTTAGATGCCGGCCCATTTTTGGTGAACAACCCGGGTTGTCCTTGCTGATTGGTGGATAAATTCATCCACCAATAAAAAATTACTATCCAGAGTTCTGAACTAAGAAAAAAGCTTAGATGCCTTCTTTTTCAAATAAAGATAGCAAGAGAATGAAGAAAAATTGATAATAGGAGTAAATTAGAAAGTTGCTTAAAATTGCATTCTTTATCTGAATCATGAAAGAAAAAAATGTGGGTTCAGTGTCCCTTTAACAAGAGACTCTGTACATACATGGCTTTCCAGGTAATAAAAGCAGCTTCCTTATGCATTAGGATTAAAGGATGTAATCATCAATAATTATGTTTGTCAGATATGGAAGATTTGATTTTCACAGTTGGGTTCTCTTTTCTTGTTAAAATATTGCTTCTGGATTCTGTGATCAAATCTAATTGGAGTTTGCTTGACACAATGGGGACAGGACACAGAATAGCCTGTGTAATATTTCAGATGGTGGAAACACAACACCCATAATAGCAAGTTCAGATCAGGGATCTAGAGGAGAATTACATTAAATATAATGTTTGTTTTTTTTCTTTGTGCAGATCATAGGGATACAGGGGAAATAAAAGTATAAAACTCAACTTTGTTCACATACAAATGTTGAGTTCTCTAGGAATGAAGAACTCTAGTTGTATTCTTTTTCATTATGTTTGTCTATGTCTTGTTTTTATTTATGTTATACCCTACAAATGTATTTATAGTGCTGTAAAATATGATGGTGCACAACTAAAAATATTATTTAAAAAAAGTTATTTTGTTAATAAATGTTTATAAAGCACAAAACTTTAAAAATATGTTGGTACACTATTTAAAGACTTTTCAATAAACATATTATCAAATTTAATTTGTTCTCTTGGAGTCCTTTGTTCAAAAGCACACAAAGTAAAGGGACATTAAACACTGCATACATTTTATAAAAATAGTATTACGGTTTTTCCCCACCTCCCTCTGGTCATGGGTGAGGATATCTTGAAATCTCTCCCTGCATTCAAGTACTGGAGTGTTTGAAGTAGGGTCGGCTCCAGAACAAATTAAATGGGGGGGCATTTTTTTTTTATTACGAGGGGGCACGCATTTACAAAGCATGTACGAGAGTTAAAATAAGAGCAGACCTACATATTCTGCAGGAAAGTGTAGCTTCTGGCTGGCTTATCCCCCACTATTAACATTTGGAGAATATGTGCTAAATCACTAGGTAAAATAATTAAATCTAAATCCTATGCAGTGAACTAAAACAAAGCCATTAAAATTGAGACCCCCAGTGCAATAGCTCATTAAAAACAATTCACCCCTTAATCACCCTGATCCAAAACCCTTAAAAACCTATTCTCAAATCTTAATCATGTCCCCTAAACAGCCATGCACCCCAAACCCACCAATGCAATTAACCCCTTTGTTTGCAATAGCAGTGAAGATACTAGGTTTTGAGGTACTGGTAATTTTGTAGATTAGATTTAGCTATACCTGTTTCGCAATAACTAACGGATATCAGGCTACTTAATACAACCTATGTACTGTGAACCTATAAGAATATGATTGTATCATATAAATATGTCTATAAATGGCTACCGGCTTCTATCGATGACTCAAAAGTGCACTGTGATCTTAGGCCCGGCCTAAGATCACAGTGCCTTTTGAGGCGTCGATAGAAGCCGGTAGCCATTTATAGACATATTTATATGATACAATCATATTCTTTTCATGCTCTATTGTTTAAGAAAATGAGTAACTCACAAAAGTTAGGTAAAATTAATAGGGTTAAAGACAAGTCTCTAATTAACTTCCAATTCCAAATAAGAGGTTAAGACACGGAGCTCCTTGCAGATGCCTGATGGGACCTCACAGTTCGGCAGCTAACTCTGCCCACAGCATGCAGCATTACATAACAATTCATTATTTTATTTATTATTTTTAAAGCGTATGATAATATCAATATTTTTAGAGGGAGCACAGCATTCCATTTGGGTGGGCATTGCCCCCCAATGCCCCCCCTTGGAGCCGACCCTGGTTTGAAGTAGAGTTACTGCACTTGTGCAGACACCTGCAGTCTAACCTAGGTTCAAAAATGGCAGCAACCATAGATTTAGGTGCATGAAATCTAATGATTAATTCCCTTTAAGAGCAGCAATATATTTATGAGAGCTAGCTGGTGGTTACAGAGATACCTCTTGTCATTGGCTCACCTGGTGTGTTCTGCTAGGTCCCAGCAGCACACTGCTGCTTTGGAGCCCACTTTAAAGTGACATAAAACTGAAAAATGTTGTTTCTTTAGACAGTGCATACAAAACTATTTCATTTACTTTTCAAATTACCTTTGTACTCATGGACTGGTATGGTTTGTTAAAGCGATACAGGTCTGGAACAATACGTGTCAGGAAAAAGTACTGCCATCTAGTGTTCTTGCAAATATATAACATTCTGCTGTCCTATAGTGCCTACTGCCATGTGAACATACCTCCCTGCTTTCCAAGGATACCAAGAGAACAAAGAACATTTTTACAACAGAAGTAAATTGGAACATTGTTAAAATGACTATCTGAATCATGAAAATGTTTTAGGGGTTTCATGTCCAGTTAACTATGTGTTTAACACCTTAGTAAGGGTTAGCACATAGTTATATAAATACTCAAATATTTATGTTTCTGTAATGTTTTTAACCTTTTAACGCCGTTATGCCGTTCCATTCCGTCATAATTACACTGGGCTTTAGAGCCGTTATGACGGAATAGAACGGCATAACGGTTTTCAGCTCCTGTGCCCCCTCCGTTATTTTGTTTGTTGTGGATCCGGTTGGGGGATGTGCCTAGCACCTCTGGCACTCCCCCAGGATCCAATCAGCATGGAGGGGGTGTATCGATTGTCCCCTGTAACACTGTAGCAGCCAATGAGTGGAATCATTGGCTGTTAGAAGTGTATCCGCTTCCTCTCTGCTCTCAGTGCGATCTGAGAGAGAGAGGAAGACAGTTTAGTGTTGGTGTGTGCTGCAGAAAGCTAGAGAGGGAGAAAAAATATAGTTACAAACAATATATATATTTTTTTTGCTGCTGATCACAGAGCTGCTACTGTGATCAGCCTAATATAACTTGCTTAGCCTGTTAGGGCTTTGATCAGTGTTGATCAAAAGCGTTGGGGGTTTATTTGTGGGGGTTACAAATATATATATATATTGTTTTTGCTGCTGATCACTGAGCTGCTACTGTGATCAGCCTAATATCACAGTGATCAGCCTGTCAGGGCTTTGATCAGTGCCCAAAAGTTTATTTGTGGGGATCTTTAGTTATTATTAACCCCTTCCCTGCTGTTCCCAATCACTACCCTTCCCAGTTCCTTTTTTTTTTTAGTTTATAAAAAAAAAAAAAAAAAAAAAAAAATATATATAAAGAAAAAATCATAATTTAAAAAAAAAAAAAAAAAAAGGGAATAGGGTGGGTGGGAATAGGTGGGTGGTAATTGGGAGGTGGTAATTGGGGTGGTTTAGTGGGATTTTGGGGAAGGTGAAGTGGTAATTGGTGGTGGTGAAGTGGTACTTTGTACTGAAAAAAATCCCTTATGGCACGCTATTCAGCAGAAGAGGCTTATGCCATTCTTGCCGCAGATTCAGGGAGTGAAACCCTCTCTGCTCTGTCTGACAGCGCAACCCTTACGGCATCAGATATAGAGCCCCTGAGTGATACATCTGATGCTGGTGCTCCCTGCCCGCCACCTAAAAGGAGGCGTCGCACAAATGACCAAAATTGGATACCCCCAAATTTCACTGCCCCAGAAATGCCAGAATTTACTGAGACTCCTGGCATAACAAGTGATGTTCCAGTATGTGAGCCAATAAACTATATGTCACTGATTCTGACAGATGCTATGTTTGAGCATATAGTTGCTCAAACAAATTTATATGCCAGCCAGTATCTGTCCAAAAATCCCCAATCTCTGTATGTCAGAAAAAATACCTGGCATCCCACTGACATACCAGAGATTAAAAAGTTTTGGGCCCTGACATTAATAATGGGGATTGTGAAGAAACCCAGCATTCGTTCATACTGGAGCCAGAACCCCATCCTGGCTACCCCTCTTTTTCCAGGGGTTATGAAGAGGGACAGATATGAACAATTGCTGCGGTTTCTCCATTTTAATGATAATACCAAGTGCCCCCCCAAAAATGACCCCCTGCATGACAGGTTATATAAACTAAGGCCCCTGATAAGCCACCTGTCCCAAAAATTTAAAGAAGTTTACATACCTGAGCAGGACATTTGCATTGTTGAGTCCCTCATGAAATTTAAGGGGAGATTGCTTTTCAAGCAATATATACCATCCAAGAGGTCCCGCTATGGGGTAAAATTTTATAAGCTCTGTGAATGCAGTACTGGGTATACCTGGGCATTTCGCATCTACCAGGGAAAGGATAGCCACTTGGATCCACCTGGCTGCCCAGATTCAGTTGGCACAAGTGGGAAAATTGTGTGGGATCTCCTACTACCCCTGCTAAATAAAGGGTACCATTTGTGGCTCGATAATTTTTACACCAGCACAGAGCTATTAAAATTTTTGTTTTATTTTGAAACCGTGGCCTGTGGCACAACAAGAAAAAATCGCAAAGGTTTCCCCCAGAAGCTGACATATGGAAAAAAAAGTAGGGGCACAACGTCAGCTTTACGCCACAATGAGCTACTGGCCCTTCGGTACACTGATAAAAAAGATGTGTACATGCTCTCCACAATGCACGATGAAGCTACAGTGCCAGTGTCTGTGAAGGGAAGATCTGCACAGATCCGAAAGCCAAAGTGCATTGTGGAGTACAACAAAAACATGGGGGGGGTAGATTTAGCTGACCGGTGCCTGCAGCCATATCTAATTCAAAGAAAAACTAGAACTTGGTACAAAAAAGTAGCCTTTTATATTATGCAGATCGCAGTATATAATGCATATGTGCTGTACAAAAAAACAGGCACAGGGAAAACTTATACTTTTTTGGAATTTGTGTTAAATGTAACATCTGATATTTTGTTTAACCAGACCCCTAATCCTCCCACTGTTCAATCTGAAAATGTTGAGCGACTCTGTGGCAGGCATTTTCCCACTAGGATCCCCCCCACTGCCTGCAAATTAACACCCCAGAAAAGATGCAGAGTCTGCTATAAAAAAGGAGGGAGGAGGGATTCTAGTTACCATTGCCCTGACTGCCCCTCTCAACCTGGCCTCTGTATCACTGATTGCTTTCGAATATATCACACAGAGTTAAACTTTTAATTTGAAAGCAATCTGTATGTGTTCCTAATTTATTTTATTTTATTATTCTGTATTCCTAACTTCATAAATCCCCTGACCTTGTCCTGTCCCTTTATATGTTAAGCCCATCCACTCTAAGGCCATTATAAGTTATACAAAACAACTAAAATACTCCTTTTAGAATATCCTGAGTTATCTACTTTTGCAAATGGTATGTCATGAGGGGGGTAATTTTCATTCCTGGGCTGCCATACTGTCTCAAAGGCAACATAGGGCCAGAAAATCAATGTGCCAAATTTCTATGCAGACCCTATATTGGGCCCTGTAACTTCCTAAAACCACATAAAACCTGTGCATAGGGGGTATTGTTGCACTCATGGGAGATCACTGAACACAGATATGGGTGTATTATAGCAGTAAAAAATATAATGATGTTGATCTAAATAGAAAACATGCAAAGTCTGTGTGAAAAAAGCAAATAAAAAAATATGACCACTAAATTTGACCAGGTTTTGTGACTAAGTGGCTACAAAAAAAGACTAAACATAGTCCTTTTTTAATACCCTGGGTTGTCTACTTTTGCAAATGGTATGCCATGGTGGGGTAATTTTCATTCCTGCGCTGCCATACTGTCTCAAAGGCAACAAAGGTCCATAAAATCAATATGCCCAATTTCCATGCAAATTGGCAGACCCTATATTGGGCACTGTAACTTCCTAAAACCACATAAAACCTGTACATAGGGGGTATTGTTGTACTCATGGGACATCGCTGAACACAAAGATGGGTGTATTATAGCAGTAAAACATAAAAGGATGATATAAACAGCAAAAAGGCAGTGTTTTTGTGATAAACTAAAACTGAAATATGAACATTACCTTTGGCCAGATGTTGTGACTAAGTGGCTACAAACAAAGACTAAACATAGTCCTTTTTCAATACCCTGGGTTGTCTACTTTTATAAATGGTATGCCACGATGGGGTAATTTTCATTCCTGGGCTGCTATAATGTCTCAAAGAGGACAAAGGCCCATAAAATGAATGTGCCAATTTTCTATGTAAATGGGCAGATCCCATATTTGGCCCTGTAACATCTGTAAACCCCATAAAACCTGTACATGGGGGGTACTGTTTTACTCTTAGGACATTGACAAACACAAATATGTGTGTTTTATAGCAGCAAAACATAAAAGGTTGATGACAGAAACAGCCAAAGGGCAGTGTTTGTGCAAAAAACGCATACAAAAAAAAGGAGCACTACATTTGGCCAGGTGTTGTGACTAAGGGGCTTCACAAAAATATGTGACATGGGCCTTTTGAAATACCCTAGGGTGTCTTCTTTTGAAAATGGTATGCCATGATGGGGTAATTTTCATTCCTGGGCTGCTATAATGTCTCAAAGAGGACATAGGCACAGAAAATTAAGGTGCCAAATTTCCATGCATAAAAACTGAAATGGGCAGACCCCATATTTGGCCCTGTAACTTCTGTAAACCCCATAAAACCTGTACATGGGGGGTACTGTTTTACTCGTAGGACCTTGACAAACACTAATATGTGTGTTTTATAGCAGCAAAACATAAAAGGTTGATGACAGAGACAGCCAAAGTGCAGTGTTTGTGCAAAAAACGCATGCAAAAAAAATCACCATTACATTTGGCCAGGTGTTGTGACTAAGGGGCTTCACAAAAATATGTGACATGGGCCTTTTGAAATACCCTAGGGTGTCTTCTTTTGAAAATGGTATGCCATGATGGGGTAATTTTCATTCCTGGGCTGCTATAACGTCTTAAAGAGGACATAGGCACAGAAAATTAAGGTGCCAAATTTCCATGCATAAAAACTGAAATGGGCAGACCCCATATTTGGCCCTGTAACTTCTGTAAACCCCATAAAACCTGTACATGGGGGGTACTGTTTTACTCGTAGGACCTTGACAAACACTAATATGTGTGTTTTATAGCTGCAAAACATAAAAGGTTGATGACAGAGACAGCCAAAGTGCAGTGTTTGTGCAAAAAACGCATGCAAAAAAAATCACCATTACATTTGGCCAGGTGTTGTGACTAAGGGGCTTCACAAAAATATGTGACATGGGCCTTTTGAAATACCCTAGGGTGTCTTCTTTTGAAAATGGTATGCCATGATGGGGTAATTTTCATTCCTGGGCTGCTATAACGTCTTAAAGAGGACATAGGCACAGAAAATTAAGGTGCCAAATTTCCATGCATAAAAACTGAAATGGGCAGACCCCATATTTGGCCCTGTAACTTCTGTAAACCCCATAAAACCTGTACATGGGGGGTACTGTTTTACTCATAGGACCTTGACAAACACTAATATGTGTGTTTTATAGCAGCAAAACATAAAAGGTTGATGACAGAGACAGCCAAAGTGCAGTGTTTGTGCAAAAAACGCATGCAAAAAAAATCACCATTACATTTGGCCAGGTGTTGTGACTAAGGGGCTTCACAAAAATATGTGACATGGACCTTTTGAAATACCCTAGGGTGTCTTCTTTTGAAAATGGTATGCCATGATGGGGTAATTTTCATTCCTGGGCTGCTATAACGTCTTAAAGAGGACATAGGCACAGAAAATTAAGGTGCCAAATTTCCATGCATAAAAACTGAAATGGGCAGACCCCATATTTGGCCCTGTAACTTCTGTAAACCCCATAAAACCTGTACATGGGGGGTACTGTTTTACTCGTAGGACCTTGACAAACACTAATATGTGTGTTTTATAGCAGCAAAACATAAAAGGTTGATGACAGAGACAGCCAAAGTGCAGTGTTTGTGCAAAAAACGCATGCAAAAAAAATCACCATTACATTTGGCCAGGTGTTGTGACTAAGGGGCTTCACAAAAATATGTGACATGGGCCTTTTGGAATACCCTAGGGTGTCTTCTTTTGAAAATGGTATGCCATGATGGGGTAATTTTCATTCCTGGGCTGCTATAATGTCTCAAAGAGGACATAGGCACAGAAAATTAAGGTGCCAAATTTCCATGCATAAAGACTGAAATGGGCAGACCCCATATTTGGCCCAGTAACTCCTGTAAACCCCGTGAAACCTGTACATGGGGGGTACTGTTGTACTCGTAGGACATTGACAAACACAAATATGTGTGTTTTATAGCAGTAAAACATAAAAGCTTGATGACAGAAACAGCCAAAGTGCAGTGTTTGTGTAAAAAACGCATACAACAAAAATGACCACTACATTTGGCCAGGTGTTGTGACTAAGGGGCTTCACAAAAAGACGTGACATGGCCCTTTTGGAATACCCTAGGGTGTCTACTTTTGTAAATGGTATGCCATGATGGGGTCATTTTCATTCCTGGGCTGCTATAATGTATGAAAGGCAACTTAAGCCCAGAAAATGAATGTGCCAGATTTCTATGTAAATGGGTAGGCCGTATGTTGGGCCTTGTAAATTCCAGAAAACTCAGAAAACCTGTACATGGGGGGTATCGTTATACTCATGGGACATCGCTTAACACAAGTATGGGTGTTTTATTGCAGTAACATATATCAGGATGATGATATTCACAATAAAATCATTTGGAAAGCTTCAAATTTCTTAATTTCTCACACTTACTTTGATTTTTTTTATATAAAATTATAGTTGAGAAATAAATCTTTTATGCCAAAAGAAAGCCCTATCTGTCCTCTAAAAAACAATATATAATTAGTGTGGGTGCACTTAATGTGAAAGGGGTAAATTATGGTTGAAAAGACATATAGCTGAAATTCAAGGTTTCGTTTACGTTCAGAACTTGAACAATTGCCTATGTCATGAAAGGGTTAATATTAAAGTTTTATTTATTAAAATGAGAACTGTTTAGAGTTTAAAATCTTGTAGAAGCAGGTTTAAAGGGACAGGCAACCATGTAATCTGAACAAATTATGGAATGCTTTAAACTGTATATTACATATTAGTGGTCTGTGCTACTTCCTTGGTGAAATTATATAGAAGACACTTTTTTATCCTGAAAACAGGGTGTCTTCCAAAGGCAGGGATACTGCATTTTTGTATGGGAAGGAGATGCATAGATTACAAAAGTGCACAATAAAAATCTTAAGGGGACAGTCTACTCCAGTGTTTTTCTTCATTATTTAGCCATCTTTGTTTTAAAAAGCAGGAATGTAAGGCTTAGAAGCCAGCCCATTTTTGGTACAGAACCTTTGTTAAGCTTACTTATTGGTGGCTAAATATAGCCGCCACTAAGCAAGCAAGAACCAGGATGCTGAACCTAAAATGGGCCAGCTCCTAAGCTTTACATTCCTGCTTTTTAAATAAAAAGATAGCAAGAAAACAAAGAAAAATTCATAACAGGAGTAAATTAGAAAGTTGCTTAAAATGGCATGCTCTTTCTGAATCATGAAAGAAAAAAAATTGCGTTTACTATCCCTTTAAGCTATAGGGCACTGAAAACAGCGTAATCCCTCTGTACTTCGTCCACAATTGCAAACCTAACAGAGGGCTTTTATTTTTATGGGAGACATCTCGCCAATCACAGGGACAGACTATTTTCTTTGATAATTGCACAAAGACTGTCCCTGCGAGATTAAATGTTGTTCTTCATGTTTTTCCTTGCAAACTTTTGATCATCAGGCCTTAAATGATCTGCAATTCACGGTTTTACATTGCACCTTTACTGTTGCCCCAATATAAAGAGTGTGTGTATATATGCGTGCGAGCGAATGTGCGTGCATATATATTTTATATGCTAACAAATAAAAATCAAGAGAATTAGAACAAGAGGGAACATCTGGTGTTACCACAAGTAATTTTAGTACTTTGATTTTTCTGCATTTACGTTAAACCTCATTACCGTGAATAATTCAGAAAGTGTTCTAAAAATAGTGCCTTCCTTCCAAAGCCTCATCCAGCGTTGTATTCTGATGAATTTTTTACACAGCACAGGAAGCACGGCCAGTCATCCATTACTTACATATTAGAAACGATGGCATAACAGACTTTTAGAACTGTATATGGTAAATACTAATAGCTACAAAGCAGGAGCATTGATAGTCTACTTTCAAAATGATATATTATAAAACGTCCTTTTTTGTCTAAATATAACTATATTAATCCACCCTTCATGTATCCTAAAAGTTTTACTTGGCAAGGTAGGCGGTTATTTCAGTGCTAGCCAAAAAAAAAATCTACTCCCTTGCAATTAGCAGAAATGGGAAACCCGAGTTCCACAAACAAACTACATTGTGCCATGAGGCTTTAACCCTTTGACAGCCATTCCTTTCTGTGATTATTGAATCTAGCTAGAAAAACAAACGTTTACCACAATGTGCAGCCAATGTTTAATGTATGTTAGTAAGTATCTGACATACAAACACATTGTGTAATTATTTCAGCAAAACTTTTCAGATAAAAACAAAAAAAAAATGTAAATCATGCTGGTTTCATAATCCCAGCATACCATTTACATAAAAATACATTGCTTAAAAGGAGGGGGCAGGCCTTTTTTTTTTTTTAAGTGGTTAGCATTTTGTTCCCAAGGTCAGCATGATTTTTTTGGTGTCTGTTGATTGGTCAGCAAGTATGTACATTGCGAGTACACAGTTTTTGGTTCAGACCCTGGACAGCATTTGTTTATTGATGCTGTCCAATGACAACCCAGGTTGCTTACCAAAAATGGGCCGGCATCTAAACTTGCATTCTTGCTTTTCAAATAAAGATACCAAGAGAATGCAGAAAATTTGATAATAGGAGTAAATTAGAAAGTTGCTTAAAATTGCATGCTCTATCTGAATCACAAAAGAAAAAATTTGGTTTCAGTGTCCCTTTAAGTAAACATTGTATGTACATTTAAAGGGTATTTTAAACAACATTCCACTTTTTTTTTTTAAATGTTATGCATGCCTTTATTTAGAATACAGCAGGTTCCTACACAGTATCATCTTAGGGACACTCAAGTCCAAATAAACGTTTATGATTCAGATAGAGAATGCACTTAAGACACTTTCCAATTTACTTCCATTATCAAATTTTGCACAGTCTTTTTATATTCACACTTTCTGGGGAACAAGATCCTACTGAGCATGTGCTCAAGCTTACAAAGGTATCAGTATACTAGTCTGTGATTGGCTGATGTCTGTCACATGATACAGGGGGGCCAGAAAATGGGAGAAAAATTAAAAATAGTCAGTAAAAAAATAAATCTACTGCTTATTTGAAATTCAGAGTAAGTTATTGCATTGTCTTTGTATTACGTACTAGTTAATTATTAAATTATACTGTATTGAGTGGTCCTTTAAAAATCACTATATTGTGAATATTTTGAGTGATGAAATATATTGTGCATTATCATATACTGTGCGTGTGTAAGACCATAAAACTCATATTATAAAAGGGAACGTAATGAAAGTAAACAGAGCCACTTGGAATCTGGATGTGTTAGAACAGTCATATGATTTGAGTGAAACATTACTTTCAGAAAAGATCCAGCAGTGAAAGTTAAAGCCTGGCACTTTAAGGAAATGTATGAAAAGTACAACATTTTTGTATAACTATTTATAATCTTACATAAACTGGAAAAATGTCACTATAGCTTAGCAGTTAGGGGAAATGTTACTAGTCTCCTCAGTGTTAAAGATAGGCAAAATCCATATTTCTGATTTATTAGTCTGGGGGAAATTATATATTATACTACCATATTTGCTCTAGGAAATAGCGGCTGGGGGCGCACTGTGTATGGAACTACAAGTCCTATCATTCCACGTGCAAACTAAAGCACAATGTTGCAAATGCAGCCAGAAAAATGGTAGTTTGGCAGTAGAAAAAAAAATAATGAGGTGCAGTGGATTGTTTGAGACCTGTTTTAGTCAGTAAGATTATTTTTCAGTAATAGAGCAATCTAAAAAAAATATTCAGCTACATATTCCTACTGCAAAATAAAAGATCACAATCTCAAGCTGTTGCCACCAGTGTCATCTCAACTTTATCCACCATCTACATGACAAGCTATTATAGGCATTATTTTAGTAAGGGCTCAAGTTAACCCCTTATATATCAGATGCATCATATTTCAATCCAATATTTATCAAACATCCTGGGTTTGTTATTATGATTTAAACATTTTCAGATCCAACAGGCTATAAACTCTGCAAAAATAATATTTGTTACAAAAAATAAATAAAATTCCATCATGCAGTGAAAATGTAAAAGCCAATAAGTCTAAGTAATTATAGCTAACCAATGATGCAGAGTATATATATATCTTAATATCATTTTAAAAGGGGCATGGACATGAAGCATTACATTTTGCACCAGATTCAACCCACTTAGTATATAATCCATAACAGTAACAATAATAATAGAAATAAAACAAAAACAAAAAACTAAATCACCATGAGGCAGCCGGCTTCTATTCATGTTTACAACATACTTGAGTTCATGCCTATACATTTAACTAATTACTCTCTACTCCTGTGGAGTGAAAAAATTGCTCGTGTATACAGGTTTGTGGTGTCTATATTACTAAAATACAAATTCCTAATTTGAAGTTTATTTACAGCTAATATTTTCTGCTCAACGACAGTAAGGAGGAAACTTTTTATTGTTAAACATAAGGCTGACCAGAGATATTTTACAGCACCCAAATATTTTGTGCTGAAAAAGTCACTAATGATGGAATTAGCCAGATAACATTCACACACTTCAAATGTTAAAGATAATGTCTCACCAAAAAAACAACACAATTATAAATCACATGAAATGTGTTAATGGATTTCACTGCATATACACTAAACCATTAAAAAAAAAAAAAAAAAAATAATTAATGTTTAATAATCTAATAATAAACAGATTTGCATTTTCAATAAATCACTAAATGTCCATTTTATGCTTAATAATGCTGAGGGCCACATAAGTCTATAGAGGGACGGATGTCACTGCAGGAGGTCTTGTTTTATAGTTTTTAAATTTGTGAACAGAATTACTTTGTTCTTGTAAACATTTCAGTTTTTTTTTTTTATTGACACATGAGTTGGTATGCCCTTCACTTATTTTAGAAACGTAATGAGACATTATATTTAAACTTATCTATATAAATAAAACAGCGCTTACACGTAAATGTATTTAGGGATTAGATCAAATAGAAAAGAAAAAAAAAATCTACCTTTTCCTCTGCCTGCTAAAACCTATCTTAGTATTAGTTAAAGCAATATAAATCAGTGCTCCCGTAGTAAAAAAAAAAAAAAAAAAAAAAAAATATTCATTCAAAGTAAACGTAAAAAGAAACTGTTTATGTAAAAAAAAAAAATGAATACAACTTTTTTGTAACTGGCTACAGTTACATAAGGGAGCTGATATACTGAGAACTGAAACAAACTAAAAAACAATTACTGTATGATTCAGTTAGAGCATTAGATTTTAAACTTTCCAATTTATTATGATTATCAAATTTGCCTCATTCATTTTAAAGAAGCAGCAATGGAGCAAGCTAAACCCACAATCAGAAGATAACATCCAGTAGTGCTTTGCCGCTCTTGACCCTACCTAGATTTACTTTTCAACCATGTATATGTATAGAACAAAGCAAAATAGATAGACGTAAATTGGAAAGTTTTTTTAAAATGAAATGCAATATTTTAATAGGGAAAGAAATATTTTGGGTTTCATGTGCCTTTTAAGTTGCATTCTGCCTCTTCTGAACATGGGCAAGAAACCGACTGTTTCTCTAGCATTAACTGAACAGTAAGCCTGCTTATGCTGCTCCAGAAGAAGTTAAAATCCTTTTTAAATGATAAACACTACATATTGCAATAATTATAAGATACTGCTTAGTGCATTTTTTTATTACAATAAATGAAAAAGAATGTTTGCTATGCCTTTAAAAAGGTCCATTATAGTCTTAAAGGGACACTAAACCCACATTTTTTCTTAGGTGATTCAGATAGAGCATGCAATTTTAAGCAACTTTCTAATTTACTCCTATTATCAATGTTTCTTCATGCTCTTGCTATCTTTATTTGAAATAGAAGGCATCTAAGCCTTTTTCTTGGTTCAGGACTCTGGACAGCAGTTTGATTGGTGGATGAATTTATCCACCAATCCGCAAAGACAACCTAGGTTGTTCACCAAAAATGGGCTGGCATCTAAACTTACATTTCAAATAAAGATACCAAGAGAAAAAAGAAAATTTGATAATAGGAGTAAATTAGAAAGTTGCTTAAAATGTCATGCTCTATCCGAATCACGAAAGAAAAAATTTGAGTTCAGTGTCTCTTTAGTAAAAAAACACATGGTCTAATTCATTACAACATGTAAGTTTAAGACTAGCAACCCTGCACCTGTGTAACCCACACAAAGAGGTTAAAGACTTAGCAGAATTACCACTCGAGATCTGCAGAATAATGCTAGTCCCAAGTGGAAATGGACGCTGAGCTAGCTCTCACTAGCCCTGCTGATTGGGTCAGTGGCAGTTTCCGCAGGTCCCAAGCAGTACTTCTATTTTTGTAGGGGTTAAACAGAGGTCCCTAGTATTAAAATGATAAGCACATAAGGTTCCCACAGAATCAAATTAACACCTTGCAGCTATGGAAGAAAGTCTAGAAGTCTAACAGACCAGCAATAATAGTAGTATGTGATGGGGATTAAGTTTTAGATAGCAGTTATTTTATTGCTGCAAAAACCATTTAAATAGTTAGAAGAAAAAAAAAAAAAAAAAAAAGGATATTTTAAATTAATTTATTTTATTATATTTTTCATGTGTGCAAACATCAGAACAGTGATGTCCTTTAAAAAATAACAGAAAATATATTTATATTTACACAAAATATGTACAAGTGAACACCAACATATCATTTGTCTTTTGCACAGCAAAGATAAAAAACATTTATATATATGGACTTATGTACAAAATATATATACACATATGAAACACTGGCATAAGTACTTCACAACAGTGCAAGATTAATAATATAAAAAAAAAAAAAAAAAAAAGTATAAATGGAATGTCAGAGCAATAACAGGAAATTATCCCTGTGGGCCGTTTCCAGGAGAAATTAAGAAAGTGTAAACATGAAAAATACCAAAGAGTACCAAATCTCCTAGATGTATATAGAGTTTGGCAAGTATGTGATCTGAGGTATTAGGGGTAAAATATAAATATCACAAGAATATGGCTAAGACTGCAAAAAAAATAATGATTTAAGAACATTACAATTTATCATTTTTTTCACCAGCTGGCAGGTCACTCAAATGGAGTGGGATACACTGGCTCACAAGGTTGTCTTTACCTTTCACAAATAAGTTTTTATCACAACTGACTTCCAGAAATCAGCCCCTGCACCTAAAAGGGACATACAGGACATGTTTTCATTAAGTCTCTATAATATCACATTGTCAATCCATTTCTTGCCACATAGTTTATTCTAACAATAGAATATTAATTGTTGGGCATGTGTTTTCTACCCTGATGGTGTTGACATTAAGGAAACCAAGCTATAATTTTAAAGAGGATGCGTATATTGCATATATAATACCTTGGTGTAAATGGCAGTCTGGCTACATGAAGGGAATATATCACACATATACATAAAAAGGGATTTTTTTTTTGTCTCTTTTATTGATCATCATTAAGAGGACACTGCCAATAATTACATATATTTTCACTGCTGCTATAAAATGCACAATGTAGTGTGCCAAAAAAATTTGAATAGATTAATGTTATTTGTTTTATTGTTATTAAAAGCATCCTCACTGACCAACTACAAATGTGTTCTGGCCCAATGTGCAATAAAAGGTTTCCCAAGCACCCCTTAAAGGTGAAGTTTTTTTGGCTATTTTTTATTTTTTTTGTTCTTTTTTAAAAATCTGTGGCTCAAATATGGTTAACTTTTCTGTAGTCAAGTAGGGCAATGTTTGAATCAGATAGAGGTACCTGAGAAGTGGAATTGTGAAATACAGTTCTAATACTTTTACACGTGTACTACAAACCCAAAATGAAACAGCCAAATGAAAAAATGTTTTAGTCGCATAGTACAGGTCCTTACACAAATTGCACATTTTTGCTGCCATGTGTCACAAACAAGACATAAATCCCCCTGAACCAGCATTAGTGGGGCCCAAAGAAGAGGTGCTTGAAAAGTGCTAATATTTGCATTGTTTCAAAAAAAAAAAAAAATTACAGGGCAACAAGACAGCTACAGTAATCCTGGGTGACAGATGAACAACATCTAACCAAAATATTAAAAAACGTCAGAGGAGGAAAGTTATACATTGATATCTGTAGATTCATCTAAAATGTTTGAAGTTAGAATTGACAAGACCTGCATTAACATTTTAATACCCCATCCCATAATTTTATTGGAAGTAAAGTAAACACTCTGAGTCTCCCCCCAATATTATCTATTTTTTAATTTAGGGATTTATTTAAAGGGACATTCCAGAAAAAAAAAAATTAAATGGATATGGTGCATTTCAGTTTTGAAAAGCATTTTTTGCAATATACACATTAGAAAATGTGTTTCTAGTTAAAAAAAAAAAAAATGCTGTTTCAAAAGAGTATTTAAATATGCTTTGTGTACCAGCATTTTAAGCACAGCACTTGCTCAGAGCACCTAAAAAGGTGCGTGTATCATCTGGTAATGACTCAATTTGTTAATTGCTGACATGAACAAGACATACTGGCACTCTGGGCAGCTGGCACACTAAGAATATCTAGCTGTGCTTCATGCAGAGGGAAAAAAAAAAATGTTAAACTGATGACTTACTAGAAGCATTTTTGGCAATACATGTATATTGCAAAAAGGTTTCTGTTCAAAGATGTGCATTTAAATTTTGATCGGAATGTCCCTTTAACTTCTAGTAACAGAGATGAGGTTTAGGAAAAATAAATACATCAATCCATAAATAATAGTGCCCCTGTAACTTGGTATATTTTTAATTCAGCTTTGTTTCTCTTATACAATTTTGCTACTGCAATTACAATGCATTTTGCAAACCTAAGTATAAAATTATATATATATATTTATTTTTTACGTGAAGTGTGCTCTCTGCATGTCCATCTAAAAGATCAAAGATTTGGCTCTAAAGTGCTTAATTTTACAACCCATCAGTTTACACATTTTGCTTAAATTCTTTAAATACTGGAAAGGAAGGGTGAGCTTCTGGTAAGAGACAAACTCCTTGAACACTGAAAATGCATAGCCTGACCAGCACTATTCTGCACCTATACACTGGCTTCCTGCATCACTTTCTAACATATGGACACCATTGCACTTGCTATATCATTCTGATTGTTAATCCCTGGGAAAGGATTTTACAATAAGTAGAATTTCGGGATCCTGTTCCAAAATTCATTGACAGTTATCTTCATGTCTGTTCATAACAAGCCCGATTTTTCATTTAAATACAAAATACTATCCCTTAGCTGTCAGAGCTTTAACACATTGCACAGCAACGGGTTGCAACCAAGATGTTCGCTACATACATTTCTCTACACAACACTTGCTGGATCCCTTGTAAGTGAAGAGGTTATTACATCTGCATTAATCCTTTGTATGATCCACGGATGTAAGGAGTTACTGTCATTGTGCATGATGTGCAAAACCCCCAGGATTAGTGTCAGTGTGCATGGCTAGTCTCCAAGGTTCTGGGGGTGCTGCAAATCCAATATTCCCGGTCATCCTCATACAGTCTCAGGTTCCCTGCATTCCTCAAAACCATTAACAATGGGTCCAGAATCGTGGTTGCTCTCTATGGAGGACTCGCTGCCAGTGCTCTCCCCAGACAGCAGTCTTGTCACTCTCAGGTCCGCTTTAAGTGTCTGTAGGTCGTTGCCCAGACTCATCTCCCCTAAGTCACTGATTAGCTGAGACAGCTCGTGTTTGACTCCTACCTCCTCATCCCCGGTTCCTTCTCCATCCCCACCCCCGGTATCCAGCACATCCTCGCATTCGAAGCTCATGGCTCTCTCTTCCTCCTCCTCTCCCTGCAAGTCCTCAGTAATAGAGCCCAGCTTGGGGGCGCTGCGGCTCCTCTCCACCGGAGGTTTGTAGCAGCACTGTCCATTGAGCAGCTTCCTGAGTGGCACCAGTGGGATGCTCTGCTCCCCGATCAGTTGCTGTTGCTGGTGCCGGGCGTCCTCTCTGCGCTTGAGCCGCTTGAACTCCGCAAGGGCGTTGGCCGAGGTCTGGTAGAGCAAAAGGGCCATAGCTTTCGCCTTTTCGGGCTTAGACACCAGCACAGCGTGGCAGCGCAGCATAACCGCCTTGTGCTTCATCTCGTGCCGGTAAATCCAAGCAAAGATCTTGGGTAGCCGCGGGTCAGCCACGCAGTAGGTGATACGGTGCAGCAGATAAAGGTGCCCTGGTCGCTTGGCTTTATCCTCTACGTGCACCATGCGAATGCCCTGCGAGCTCACGGTCAGCTTCATCTTGGTGCCGTGCTTGCCCATCTCGCTCTTGCTCCAGATCTTGCACACCGCCAGATCGGTGCAGCCCTCACCCTTCGACTGCAAGGTGGTGGCGTTTCCCAGGTATAGAACGGTGTACGTGGGGTCCTCTCCTGTGATCTTGATCTTCTTTCGTTTGGACTTAAACATGCTGCCCACCCGTGTCAGGGCACCCTCCGGGCAGGACTTAGCGAAAGAGGTGAGAGCGCTGTAGTTCAGGCTGACTGCATAGCCCTTCTGCTTAGCCTGTTTGTTGTCCTCTTCGATCAGGTCGAACTTGTTCTTTTTCCAAGGCAGCATCTCGCTGTCCGGGTAGCGTCTGGAGACAAAGAAGAGCAGGGCACCCGGCTGATGCGTTGCAGGCAGCGGGGATTTAACAGGACAGCTCGCCTGGAAGCGATCATTGCATGCACCCACGTAGCTCCTCTAACCCGTTATCTGCCTTCTCAACAATACAACAGCCCTCCAGGGCAGAACAGCGGTAAATATAGTCTGGAGTAAACCATTAGCTGTCACAGAACAGGGGAGGCGGGCTGCAAGCGTTACTCCGCCTCAGCTCCTGTTGCCTGTGACACAAAACGTGCACTGATTGGCCCAACTGTGCACACTGGCTAGAGATTGCATTTTTATTATTATACCCGTACCGAGGTAAGCAGAGTGTGCGTGCTGCTGTGTGATACACCAAAATACTAGCATGTTGTGTAACATCAACAAAACTAAAACTGGACACGAAAATCACATCTTTTAACAACTGCCAAACATACGTCCCAACATTTGAAATAGCCAGAGGGTCACTTTTCTCCCTGTTAACAGAGCTCCGCTGACATCCCCGTACTATTCAGGAAAAAGCCATTAGAGGACACACACATACATACACACTCATACACACATAAATATTTTTACAGACATATTTATATACACACACATGCATACTACACACATACACCTTCATACACACACCCAAACATACACACAGATTTACACACATGCATACACCTTCATACACACAACCAAACATACTCACACACAGATTTACACACATTTACATGCAGTCACACACACACATATGCATACACCCTCATACACACAACCAAACATACTCACACACAGATTTACACACATTTACATGCACAGTCACACACACACATATACATACACACACATGCATACACCTTCATACACACAACCAAACATACTCACACACAGATTTACACACATTTACATGCACAGTCACACACACACACACATATACATACACACACATGCATACACCCTCATACACACACCCAAAAATACTCACACACAGATTTACACACATTTACATGCACAGTCACACACACACATATACATACACACACATGCATACACCTTCATACACACAACCAAACATACACACAGATTTACACACATTTACATGCACAGTCACACACACACATATACATACACACACATGCATACACCTTCATACACACAACCAAACATACTCACACACAGATTTACACACATTCACATGCACAGTCACACACACACATATACATACACACACATGCATGCACCCTCATACACACACCCAAACATACTCACACACAGATTTACTGTTACACACATTTACATGCACAGTCACACACACATGCATACACCCTCATACACACAACCAAACATACTCACACACAGATTTACACACATTTACATGCACAGTCACACACACACACATATACATACACACACATGCATACACCCTCATACACACAACCAAACATACTCACACACAGATATACACACATTTACATGCACAGTCACACACACACACATATACATACACACACATGCATACACCCTCATACACACAACCAAACATACTCACACACAGATTTACACACATTTACATGCACAGTCACACACACACACACACACATATACATACACACACATGCATACACCCTCATACACACAACCAAACATACTCACACACAGATTTACACACATTTACATTCACAGTCACACACACACACACACACATATACATACACACACATGCATACACCCTCATACACACAACCAAACATATTCACACACGGATTTACACACATTTACATGCACAGTCACACACACACATACATACACATGCATACACCCTCATACATATAACCAAACATACTCACACACAGATTTACACACATTTACATGCACAGTCACACACACACATATACATACACACACATGCATACACCCTCATACACACAACCAAACATAGACACAGATTTACATGCACAGTCACACACACACACATATACATACACACACATGCATACACCCTCATACACACAACCAAACATACTCACACACAGATTTACACACATTTACATGCACAGTCACACACACACATATACATACACACACATGCATACACCCTCATACACACAACCAAACATAGACACAGATTTACACACATGTACATGCACAGTCACACACACACGCACATATACATACACCCTCATACACACAACCAAACATACTCACACACAGATTTACATGCACAGTCACACACACACACACATATACATACACACATATGCATACACCCTCATACACACAACCAAACATACTCACACACAGATTTACACACATTTACATGCACAGTCACACACACACATATACATACACACACATGCATACACCCTCATACACACAACCAAACATATTCACACATGGATTTACACACATTTACATGCACAGTCACACACACACACATACATACACATGCATACACCCTCATACATATAACCAAACATACTCACACACAGATTTACACACATTTACATGCACAGTCACACACACACATATACATACACACACATGCATAAACCCTCATACACACAACCAAACATAGACACAGATTTACACACATTTACATGCACAGTCACACACACACATATACATACACACACATGCATACACCCTCATACACACAACCAAACATACTCACACACAGAGTTACACACATTTACATGCACAGTCACACACACACATATACATACACACACATGCATACAACCAAACATAGACACAGATTTACACACATGTACATGCACAGTCACACACACACACACATATACATACACCCTCATACACACAACCAAACATACTCACACACAGATTTACATGCACAGTCACACACACACACACATATACATACACACACATGCATACACCCTCATACACACAACCAAACATACTCACACACAGATTTACACACATTTACATGCACAGTCACACACACATATACATACACACACATGCATACACCCTCATACACACAACCAAACATACTCACACGCAGATTTACACACATTTACATGCACAGTCACACACACACATATACATACACACACATGCATACACCCTTATACACACAACCAAACATACTCACACACAGATTTACACACATTTACATGCACAGTCACACACATATACATACACACACATGCATACACCCTCATACACACAACCAAACATACTCATATACTCAGATTTACACACACACATTTACACACACACATTTATATAAACACATTCAAAAGGTGTGTAAAAATATTTATCTTGTCTGGGATCTGATGTAGACACTTGCAAATGACTTATACATGACCTGTGGTCTTGTGGTCATATATTTGGTATCAAGTCTGCAGGGGAAATACATCTACCTGTTCTTGCAGCGTGCAAAAACTGTATGCTGTCAGATCTTATCCTTAACAAAGGTCAAAGTTTGTTCTGTTTGACAAGATTTTTTAATGTGGTTTCATTCAACAACTTGCCTACAATTTGTTTTTGTTCTTGCAACAACATACCAAAAATCTTGTAATCTGATTTGTCCAGCAATGACTGCCCTTTAAATGCGGGATGGAAGGGTCGCTTACATAAAATTCTTAGTCCCTTCCCATAATTCAGGACAATGATGCAATGTTTCACCCAAGAAAACACAATACCTTAGTAATATTATTTTATAAATGAATCTCATGAAGCTGATTAAACCCCAGGTAATAATATCTCATAATATTACACATCCTATGCTATGATAGTGCTATGTGCACAAGTGTAATCAGGCAGTATGATACAGGTGTCATAAAGGCAGGACCATCAGGATAATTATCAGGCCAAGTGTGTGGCATAAGTAGATGGCTGCCTAGCGGTGCTTCAGTGGAAGAAGGACTTAACTCAGCAATCACATGCTGGATGACTGCAATAATTCCCTTAGCTTCACTGTGTGTGTGGATACATTGTACGCCAGGGGTGGGCAGACTTTTGAAAGGCAAGGGCTAACTCTAATTGTATTCCAAGTAACGTGGTCACCAAACTAAAAAAAAAAACACCAGTCGCTGGCTGAAAATTGTATTTTTGCCACAAATAGGACTTGCTGGGTGAAAATTGTATTTTTGCCACAAATAGGACTTGCTGGGTGAAAATTGTATTTTTGCCACAAATAGGACTTGCTGGGTGAAAATTGTATTTTTGCCACAAATAGGACTTGCTGGGTGAAAATTGTATTTTTGCCACAAATAATACAGCTTTAAAAATCAGCCGCGCTCTTTAAAGGGACAGTCAACACCAGAATTGGTGTTGTTTTAAAAGAATGATAATCCCTTTCTTACCAACTCCCCAGTTTTGCATAACCATCACAGTTATAATAATACACATTTTACCTCTGTAATTACCTTGTATCTAATCCTCCAGAGACTGCCCCCTTATTTTAGTTTCTTGGACAGACTTGCATTTTAGCCAATCAGTGCTCACTCCTCGGTAAATTCACGTGCATTAGCTCAATGTTATCTATATGAAACACATGAACTAATGCCATCTAGTGGTGAAAAACTATCAAAATGCATTTAGATTAGAGGCGGCCTTCAAGGTCTAATAAATTAGCATATGAACCTCCTAGGTTTAGCTTTCAACTAAGAATACCAAGAGAACAAAGCAAAATTGGTGATAAAAGTAAACTGGAAAGTTGTTTAAAAATACATACCCTAAGTTGTTTTTTTATTTGACGGTCCCTTTAATAATAAATACAGCCGCGCTCTTTACTTACTGTGAGAGCTCTCTTTACGTCATGCTGGGACCATTAAGCAACCTTATCTGTGTACCATGCCTGCGTATGAATAAGTAGTCTCACAAGCAAGATGGCTTGAGTCTAGGGCTAGTGGAGTAGTCAAGCCAGGAACACATGGAAAACCACAGCTCAGGTACAACAATGACAATGAACTATTCTCTGCCAATCATAGACAGACTCATTCTACAAATTAATTTTATTAGCTGGACGCCATGTCAGGTTTATTAGGGGGCAGGTCCTGTTGGCTGCTCTCCATCCGTCTGCTACTAGCTGAAGACTATTGCAAATAGTTGGGACAGTGACAGCAGCAGGACCTGCAGGCTCTGTACCGCCTTATACAGCAACCAGAGACTGATATAGCAGCAACAGTACTGACCTAAACAATTTGGTGACAACAAATTCTGGGGACAGAAGTCTGCAGAAACTAGCACAGTATAGCTAATATGAGTGTGTCAGAGAAAGTATCAGAGAACAGCATAAAAGCCTGGTACAGAGTAAGTAAAAGAACCTGAGGGGGGAGTAACAGACCCTGGAGAAAAAACACTACCAGACCATTCACCCAGCAGTGCCTGGTGACAAGTAACGGAGGACAGAACTAGAAAGTAGCAGCAGAATATCAAACGGAGCAGGAGCTGGAACTGCCAACCCCAGGGATACCGAGCAGCATCTCAGCCTGGCGCATGAAGAGTCGGTACTATGGACTGACCACTTTTGAGACAAAAAGTATGAGAGTTTGGGACAGACAGTAACCAAAGCTGGAGCAGCGAGTTCATAAGAGAAACATTTCTCATACATCTACGGTGGTGAGGCTCTTCACTCAGAATCTAGATGTGTGAGAAATGTTTCTCTTATTATGCAGACTTTTGAAATCTTCCAGGCGGTTACCTCAAAATTCACTCGCGGTCCAGTGGTAGACCGCGATCTACCTCTTGCCCACCCCAGTTGTACATCATTCAGAGAATTGTGCCCATGGTATGTGCAGGCGACATAAGGACAAAGCAGGTCATATATATGGATATTTTGTGTGTTCTAGGATTGTGCTGAGTGGCCCAAGCTGTATAATTGCTGACTGTGCCATATGTTGGGGGGTCAGGATTGGTTGTGGCATGAATAAGGGATAAGTTTGGAAGTTCCTGAAACGTCGCCTGTCTATTTTTGTCTCACTCTTCACTGAAATAAAAGGAATTTGCTGTCACCTTCTTGCTGTTTGTGCAGGATTGTTTGTGCTCAGGATTGACCTTCTAGTTAGTACTTTATATGTGCAGTGAGTCCTTGGTAAGCTGGGTCCCATGACCCCCCCCCCCCCCCGGTGTGTTTTTTGTTTTGGTACTCTCTCCCTCACATTAGAGAAGAGACATCAGTCAGTAATCTTGGGGCAATGATGATCAAGATGCTGGGCTTAACGCTAATATGTATTTACTTAACTTTAGATGAAATGTCCATTCCCAGGACTGTTGGAAGATATGGAATTCTAAAGTACTAGTTTGTGATACAGAGCTTCAAGAAAACTTTACCAATATTTTATTACTAATAAGAAATTGTATATAAAATACTTTAATACCAATATTAGGATTTTATGAATGGTTTGTAGTCGTGTTGAGGCATTGTACATTGACTAAGAATTCCAGTGCGTTAAAATCTAATTGGTTTATTGGAAGCTGTTTTGAGGTACTTCGGTTCTGTCATTTCTTTTTTTAAGGGCCATAATAGTTGAAAAACGACATGCTCTTATACGTAAGAGCATTTACTATATAAACTATTGACCCTACACTACTGTTTGTTTAACTCTCAAAAAAAGGGTTTAAACACAGTTGGGGTACTGCTTGTGAACCACAGAGCACTGCTGGTCTTGAGTGGAAACTGACAGAGCTAGTTACACAGCTGTGTCGTACGATTAGTTCTGCTGATTGGACCAGCTGCACTTTCTGCTCAGAACCTGCAGTGCTCTGTGAGTCTTTATCGGTACTTCAATTGTTTGTTTAAGCCCATTGCGGGGGCTAGACACACGGTAGTTCCGGGATGATAGTCTTAAAATTATATTCTGTAACAAATTTGAGACTGTAATTTTAGTTGTATATTCTTAAAGGGACATTATTCTCCAACATGTTATCTGTTCTATCTAAAAAGAGAATGGTTCAAAATGTATTGCAGAGCTTTAAAGGGACACTGAACCCAATTTTTTTCTTTTGTAAATCAGAAAGAGCATGCAATTTTAAGCAACTTTCTAATTTACTCCTATTATCAATTTTTCTTCGTTCTCTTGCTATCATTATTTGAAAAAGAAGGCATCTAAGCTTTTTTTGGGTTCAGTACTCTGGACAGCACTTTTTTATTGGTGGATGAATTTATCCACCAATCAGCAAGGACAACCCAGGTTGTTCAACAAAAATGGGCCGGCATCTAAACTTACATTCTTGCATTTCAAATAAAGATACCAAGAGAATGAAGAAAATTTGATAATAGGAGTAAATTAGAAAGTTGCTTAAAATTTCATGCTCAATCTGAATCATGAAAGAAAATTTTTGGGTACAGTGTCCCTTTAAATCAAAATCTGGCTATGTGACACCCATCCTTTACACCCTACACTGGTTGTCAATACAATTCCACATAGTATTCTAGATTGAACTGCTATCTTAGAAAGGTACGGTACAATCAAGGACACAGCTATCTAAATACGCTTCTGTGGCCAAATATCCCAGCATATACTCTTAGCTCAGCGAGTGCCCTGAAGCTATATTTGTCAAGGAGTCAACAAAAATGTGTTGCTCAAGCTTTAAGCCACGCTGCTCCATCTCTGTGGAACACTCCCCCTAGAACAGCAAAATAAGCCACTTTCCTGCATATTTTCAAAGACCTAATTGTTTCCACAATCCTTTCAAGACTAAAATATTAAACTTCAACCCTCTTATGTAAAAATACCATGTGTAAAGCATTATAAACTTTATTTTATAAAATAGGATGTTCCTGTGCTGACTACAGCAAACTTTTTTTCTTGTGAGTTGTCCCTATCAGCCAATGAGCATTAGACTCCCCAGACTCAGTTGTGCACAGTCATACACTTTCTGTTAGTATCACATTAAAGGGCCATGATACCCAAATGTTTAAACACTTGAAAGTGATGCAGCATAGTTGTAAAAAGCTGACTAGAAAATATCACCTGAACATCTCTATGTAAAAAAATATATATATTTTACCTCAAAATGTCCTAAGTATTCACACCTCAGTGCAGACATCCCAACTCTCCCTGATGTTCAGGGAGTCTCCCTGATTGTAATAGTGGCTCCCTGATGCCAGCAAATAGAATACAATCTCCCTGAAACTCCAAGTACCATGATCCAATGTGGCCCAAATCCGGATTTTTTTTTTTTTTTTTAAGGAATGCCTTTAGTTGCTGGGACGTTATAGAACCCTCAAAGCATGCATCAGTAACAAAAAAGCCCCCGCTGATTTTAATAAAACACAAATGCTACCTTTTTTACTGGATGTAATTAAACTTCGTATTCTAAAATATTTAAGCATTCAACAAGCGTTCAATCACTGGAAATAGGTTTGTTGTATGAGCTTGTGCAATAAAGTTACTTTTTTAATGTTCCTTTAATGGGAAGCTACCCTATCTTATTTAGGGTTTCAAGGTGCCCAATATATAACTGGGGGTGGTGGTGGTGGCGCAGTAGCGGGTGAAACCACCTCCCTGAAATGAGTTTTTGCAGGTTGGGATGTCTGTCAGTGTAAAGGACTTTAAGCAGCAAATCAGTATGCCTGTTCCGGGACAGGTAAGGGAGAGTGCCTCATACACACTCATCTTATTTCCCTATTTAGTTTAAGGAAGTTTACTATGAAATCTCATGAGAGTTAAGTGAAATCAAATGAGATCACAGTAAAAGAGTTCATGACCTCAGCACTGTTGATGCTGATTGGCTGATGTTCATTTCTTCCTCTTTTTTTTTTTTTAACCTGCAGCTGGGCAGTAACTGAAAGATAACGTTTTACAGAACACTTACTCTGGTGAGCTGAGGAAGTTGTGAGGTAAAATATCTTCCTTTTTTACATGGAGATTTTCAGGTGATATTTTCCTGTCAGCTTTTTACAGTTATGCTGCATCACTTTCAAGTGATTTAGCATATGAGTATTATGTCCCTTTAAATTTAAACAGCTTTTTTTTAGCTTTTTTAAGTAAAAAATATTTCAACACATTTAACTGTTCTTTTATATACGCAATAGAAAAAAACGTTGAGTAATATGTCCCTTTTTCTGCTATTAAATATTTTTAGTGAAAACATTCATTTTAACTGGTTTGTTTTTCTTATTATGTGAGTATCATTTTATTTGTATAACATTTTAAAGGAAATGTACTAGAGGCATCAAAAGAAAATAGGCCTTTTCCAACTATATACTAAAAGGATAAAAAAAAAAGAAACATAAAATTATCCAGTGCTTCAGCATTCTCTATGCATTGCTTATGTGTATGTATGTTGCTCTTTCAAAAAGGTGGTGGACAGGTATAGGGCAATTTTCATGCTTTGTGTCTTCTACAAATATGTGTTTAAATGTGTGTTTCTGTAAATATCTACAGCCTATTTGCAATATTATTATTACACTCATGTACAATGGTGAATTTATGTTTTACACTGTCACAGGTGCACAGAAATCTGCCACCCATCATTCCATCCTGTCAATTTTATATTAACTTAATTTTTTTTTCACAACTGAGCTGTTATTTATCGGCTTTCTGACAGAAATGCACATAGGGCAGTCTGTTTAACCCCCTTTCTGCTAGAATTATGGTGCAGGGTTTTGGTAAAACATGTAAGATAGGTTTAACTCATTTTTGCTAGTTACACACTCAATGCAGTGATATAACCAAATTTTGCCAGTAACACACATTGTGCCATGATTCAACTCCATTTCCTCTAGTAACATATACAGATACATCATTTCATTTTATTGCTGCTAGTAACACACATATTTAACTGATCTATTAACCCTTCTTTCCACCAGTAACATGCACATATGAAATATTTATCTGCCAGCAAAATATACTTGCTCCTTTTGTGGTTCCTTCTGTGTTCCTTGATAGAGAAGATAGCATACTACAGTTTAACCACTTTTAGCTAGTAACACACACAATACAACAATATTCCACATTCCAGCCAGTAACACACAGTGCAGTGGTTTAACCCCCATTTTGTCATAAACACACGCACAATGCCTGTGCTTTTGGGAGTCTGGGGACTCATAATTAGCCAGGCAAAAATTATGCTGCCCTCATCTGTATCAAATCAAAATATGTTCATACTCATGTACATAATGCTTCATAAGTATATTTTGATGCAGAGACTTCTCATTAGATTACAAAAGTGATTTGTAAGAAAATGCATCAATATCATGGCTTGCATAATGTTATTATGTTCCCTTTACTTGCAGTGGCTGTTCTAGGGGGTTTGGGGACTGCTAAGCACCCACATCATTATTACTGGACCCCAAATTGTTAAACATGTATACAAATATACATTTGCAAGGTAGTCTCTCTTTTACATGCCCTTTGCTCAGGCTAACGGAGGGGGTAATTGGGAGAAAGGGTGTTTTAAATAACACATATAAAGGTGTCATGCTATGATTTCATAAGAGTTGACTGTTTTGCCAATAAAGGTGTATGTTGTATATTTATTATTAATGGACATCAAATTTTGCTTTTATGAATGAATGAAAACATATAGAAGAATTAACCAGGTACTTTGTTGTTGAAATGTATTTGAGTACCCTGGGAGAAAAGGTTTAATTAACTAGTGTGAAAGTTAATTAAAATATTCACGATGCATTTGATGGTATGTAATCACTGGTAACAAATGCAGCCAAATATTACTTGACCTGGATTTTATGTAAATCAGCATGTTACTGGAAAGATTCACAAAGAACTTATTCATTTATGTAAAGGTACTGTTTCATTTTTATTTTATTTTTTTAAAAAGACAGAGAACATTCATTTCTGCAATATCCAAAAATACCACAATTCACAATGCTTAGCTAGAATTCTGTCGCCACCTTGTGGTGGAACAAGAGTTATGTTACAGTTAAATGTTCTTTTTCAATTGCTCTATGAAAATTAATTCTGACCAATACTTACATTTTACGACCAAAAACAAATAAATAAGTATGCAATCAGGGATTAAAAATGAAAAATGAACCACATTAATTCCTAAAAGTTAAAAAATAATCACATTAATTCCTAATATTAAAAATTAAACATTTATTATTAAAAAATCCTGAGAGATAGCAAATTTCTAGATTGTATCTAAACAAGATTAAATGGATGCTTAAATATGATGCTTCAGAATGAGTGGAAATAAACAGTGGAGAAGCCAAAATCCTAGCACAACTGGGTTAGGCTAATGCTAAATAAATAATACAGTGCAGTTAAAATATAAAATTGGAATAAATCATAAGAATAAATCAAAGTCTGTGAGTATTCAAGTCCTCAAAGCAATGTCCTTAATGTCCTGGAGGTATAGGAAAGGAAAAAATGTACGTGTACACGTGAAGGTGGAAAAAATATTAATTCCAAAAAAAAGGAAAAAATGGAAAAAGGAAAAAATGGAAAAAAAGGAAAAAATATATATTCCTACTGACCAGGGCTAAGTTATGAGGTGTTATTAATTTGTGATATCCTGAGAGTGTCGAAACAATTCTGGATAATAGATGACATTTGTGAAGGGATTCATAAAGTGGAAATAAGGATGATCTGCATCATGGTACCTAAAAAAAAAACAATGAAAAAAGCAACATGTGCAAAAATTGTCTAGAAGGTGGAGTTTATTTGCAAAACAACTCACCAAACATAGTAGACAATTCCTGTAAAGAATGCAAGCCTCACAAATCCTGGTAAAGGTCATTCTCAGGTCATTCAGATCGTATTCCTGCTTTTTCCTCTACGAACCGTCCCTTTGTGGGATATTGTTTTGTCCCACCCCTAAAAAATATGAGGCCGATGAAGCTGTATTGTCACAATTCCTTAAAAGTGTAGTGGGGGATCTACCCATATCTTGGGGTGGAAGGTATGTGTCAATATATTTCCCAAGGGCTGAAAATCTATTTTGGGTGTTCTTATATCCGTCCCTCCAATTATTAGTGTGATTACTATAACGCCCTTGATGGTTATTGTAATTATTATAATTGGTCCTATTTTGTCTACCGTAATATGTCTGTTGTCTGGTAGTCAGTCTAAACCCATAGGTGTCGTTTCCATAGGTGTCATGTTTATAGTGATGAAAAGGTCTGAATCGTCTATCCTGACCATATTGATGGAATCTTTGTCTATAGCCATTTGGATTGTGTTGGTGATAATGTCTATCTCTATAATTGTCTTAGGGTCTATTATAATTTTTGAAGGGTGTGTGATTATCATTATCGAACCTTTGGTTGTGACTGGGTGGAGCAAATCCTCTTCTACCTCTCATATCTGAGTAATATTCATCTTCTGAATAGTTCTCATTTGGTTCATTAAATTTATGTTTATTGAATTGTAGTTTGCAAGTTACAAATTGTGTCGACTGTCTATTTTCAAACCTCCTCCCCATCAATCTATTATTATGGTGTTGTCTCTGAGTTTTAGTAGTCCATTCCCCTATTTTGGATATAATGTTACTGTTGGGGTCTGGGATTGTCACTGTGTCTGTCTTATGTTCAGATGTGTTATTTTCTGAATTATATAGGGCAATATTAAGATCTCTATTGATCTTTTTGGTTCTCTTGGCTATAGTTTCGTCTTTCAATTGGTTAATTTTCGTTTATAAATTCTCTTGTTTTTCTTTAGGGGTTTGTGAACCTTTAAATAGCTCCATATTTTTCTCCTCAATTTTGATCTCAGAGTGTATGTGGCTCAATAGGAGTTCTCTGTATTTGATAATTAACCTCATCAGTTCTTGTGATGCTTCATTAATTATTTTATTCCAGTTTTAAGAGAACTCTTGAGAG